>NC_081414.1:257095597-257395597 GCF_030272615.1 Cryptomeria japonica
GGAAGGACATCATTCTTTTGAATGTAAGAAGACAAAGAACCCTAGGAAAACAACCTTGGTGGAATAAATCCCCATCAGATCAGGTAACAAACTGGAAGATGGAGAACTGTTGATGATGAGGAGAGATTTGTGTCATACCGGAGAGGATGAAGAGCCCTTGCAGAGGCAAAATTTGTTCAAGACCAGATGTAAGGTATATGATAAGTGTTGTAAAGTAGTTATTGATAGTGGTAGTTCAGATAATCTTGTTTCAGAAAAGATGGTAAATAAATTGAAGTTAGAAATATTGAAACACCCTAAGCCTTATCAGATAGTATGCATCTATGATGATCATAAGTTGTTAGTGAGTGAGCAATGCTTGGTAAAATTAAAAATTGGAAATTACCATGATGAAGTTTTGTGTGATATTATTCCTATGGATATTTATCACCTTTTGGTGGGTAGACCTTGGAAATTTGATAGATAGGAAATACATTATGGAAGAAAGAACATATACACTATTGTAGTGATTGGGATGAAACAAACCTTGTTACCCTTGGAGGAGTCTTTGAAGAGTGAATTTTGTGCAAAGGCTAGAATCTATTTGGTGGATGGAAGGAAATTCTTGGATGGAATGAAACATGAGAATGTGTGTTTTGCCTTAGTTCCTAAGAAGACTGAGAACCTGGAGCATGAAGAAGAACAACCAAAGGAGATAAAAGAATTGTTGATAGATTATGAAGACATCATTTCGGATAATGTGCCTAATGGATTACCATCTATGAGGAGTATCAGTCATTGCATGGACTTGATTCCCAAAGCTAGGTTGCCTAACAAAGCTACACACTAGATGACATCGATAGAGAATGAAGAGTTAAATAGGCAAGTGCAGGAATTTCTGAAGAAAGGTTTGATCAGAGAAAGTTTGAGTCCCTGTGCAGTACCATCAATGTTAGCACCTAAAAATAATGGAGAATGGAGGATGTGTATTGATTCCAGAGCAATAAACAAGACCACAGTGAAATATTGGTTTCCTTTACCTAGGATGGATGATATAATGGATTGTTTGAGTGGAGCCAAATACTACACAAATATAGACTTGAAGAGTGGATATCATCACATCAAAATCGGAGAAGGAGATGAGTGGAAGACAACATTCAAGACAAATGAAGGATTGTATGAATGGTTGATGATGGCTTTTGGGTTGTATAATGCACCAATTACTTTCATGAGATTGATGTATGAGGTGTTGAAGAAATTATTGGGTAAGTTTGTTATTGTATATTTGGATGATATTCTGATTTTCAATAAGACAAAAGAGGAGCATTTGTTGCATTTAAGACAAGGTTTCCAATGGTTGGGAGAGGAGATGTTGCTGATAAATCTTAAGAAGTGTACTTTCATGAAGGAAGAGTTAGTCTATTTGGGATTTGTGATATCTACGAATGGATTGAAGATGGACCCTGAGAAGGTAAGAGAAATTGTTGAATGGCCTACACTGGAAATCATTAGAGAGGTAAGATCATTTCATGGATTGGCTAGTTTCTACTAGAATTTTATTAGAAATTTCACTTCAGTTTGTAGCCCTATGACTGAGACAGTGAGGGGAGATAGGAAGGAATTCAAGTGGACAGCCGAAGAAAATAATTTTTTTGAATTGTTGAAGCACAAAGTGACTGAACAACCTATGTCAGCTTTACCAGATTTCAACAAAGTATTTCAAGTGGGCTTTGATGCAAGTGGGAATGCAATTGGAGCTATGTTAAGTCAAGAAGGGAGAGCGGTAGCTTATTTTAGTGAAAAGTTGAATGATGCCAGGAGGAGATATTTGGTGTATGATCAAGAATTTTATACCATAGGTCAAGCCTTGAAGAAGTGGAGACATAACTTGTTGCCTAAGGAATTTTTATTGTATAATGATCATCAAGCCTTGTAGTATTTGAACAGTCAGAATATGTTGAATTAGAGACATATGAGATGGGTAGAATTTTTACAGAGTTACACCTTTATGTTGAAGCATAGGAGTGGGAAGTCAAACAAAGTTTTTTATGCATTGAGTAGAACGACAAATTTGTTGACAGAGATGAGAGTGACCGTATTAGGATTCAAAGAGTTGAAGACCTTGTATGATGATGACCTAGATTTTGAAGAACCTTGGAAAGCATGTAGAGCATCGGTTATGGTAGATAAAAGAAAATGGTTGGATTTTTTAATTCAAGATGGGATGTTATTCAGAGGAGTTCAATTGTGCATACCTAAGAGTTCTATGAGGGAGAATATGATAAAGGAGAAGCATATTGGACGACTAGCCCGATACTTTGGCATTGACAAAACAATAACATTGGTGAGTGAACATTACTTTTAGCCTCAGATTCATAAGGATTTTAGGAAATTTGTGGGAAGCTATATAATTTGTCAAGTTGCAAAGGGTAGTAGTCAGAATGTGGGATTGTATAATCCTTTGACAGCACCATAGAGACCTAGGGAAGACATAAGCATGGATTTCATACTTGGATTACCTAAGACACAAAGAGGGAATGATTCTATATTTGTGGTGGTGGATAAATTCTCAAAGATGGCTCATTTCATACCTTGTAAGAAGACATCAGATGTAGTGCATGTAGCTGACTTATTTTTCAAGGAACTGGTGAGATTACATGGATTACATAGGAGCATAGTTTCATAAAGAAATACTAAGTTTGTTGGTTAGTTTTGGAGAACACTTTGGAAGAGGATGAAGATATCTTTTAATTCCAATTATACTTTTCACTCATAGATTGATGGATAGACAGAGGTAGTAAACAAGAGCTTGGGAAATTTGTTGAGATGCTTAGTTGGAGAGAAGACCGGAAGTTGGGATTTGATTCTTGCACAAGTAGAGTTTGCCTACAATAATTCAGTAATTAAGAGTTCCATAAAAAACACCTTTTCAGATTGCTACTGAAGAACACCCTAGAGGTATATTAGAATTAAGGGATATCAGTAATAAAGATAGAAAGAGTGCAGAAGTAGAAGAATTTGCAAATCATGTGAAGGCCTTGCATATTCAAGTTAAGCAACATTTAGAGGATATGAACAACAAGTATAAGGAAAAAGAAGATGAGAAGAGAAGACATAAGAAATTTGAAGCTGGCGATGAAGTGATGTTGTATCTAAGAAAAGAAAGATTTCCAGTTGGAACCTATAACAAGTTGTAGATGAGGAAGTTTGGACTTTGCAAGAACTTGAGGATAATCAGTTCTAGACATGCATATGAAGTAGAGTTACCAGATAGTTTGAGTATTTCACATATATTCAACGTTGCAAATCTTCATCAGTATCATGAATCCCAATTTAGTGGAGACAGTATTGCAAACTTGGAGAAACAGTTGCCCCGGATGGAACCAAAGCAGATTGAAGACATTTTGGACAGTAGGATATGGGTGAGTACTTGGAGTAGTCAGTACAAGGAGTATCTTGTGAAATGGAAGGACAAACCGGTTGAAGATTCATCTTGGATTTCTCAGGTAGAGGTGGACCACCTTGGTTTTCTTATGACCCCAACAAAGTGAGAGACTCACTTTTTCAACATCCCCAAATGTCGTCTAATGTAGGAGAATCCTCGGTTCTTAGAAATCTTGCATCAACCAAAAATATTTCCTTTCAGTTTGTTTTCTATTTTGCAGTTTCAACATTTCTTTTTGCATTTTCTTGCATTTTCTCATTGGATTTTGCAGAGCTGGATTTCACTTGTGAACATAATCATCTTCCTTATTCCTAAACCGTGGAGCATTTGGATCATTTTTCTGGCAAGTTATCGATTCCAGATTTTGAGACAGTTTTCTGGCTTAGGACACCAGAACTGCTTGGACCTATTTGTTATTGGCGAATCTTGTGGATCCTTTTTGTAGCTTGTGGAGCCCTAGTTAATTGATTCCAATGTTCCTTGGTGCATGGCAGACCTTCCCTTTGATCCGCACTTCTTCCTTGGGATTTTTTGGAGGATTCTCTTTGGCAGAGGCCGACCTGGTGGTTTTAAACATTTCATCATGTTCATCATTGTTTGATTCTTCTTGGGCTGACCAGATCCTTCTAGACCATATAAATCAATGTAATTTAGCATCATAATTCATTTTACAAAATATAGAAGATATATCTTATGATTTAGAGGTCCTGAGTTGAACATTTCTATAATTGAGCATGCATATAGCAGGATAGTGAGCCAAATCTTGTATCCCAGATGTTACTGGTTATCTGTAACCATTTTTATGATCTAATTCATTTAGTTCTACATTGCTTTCATCATAAGATCTTTTTTCCATTTTGTTTACTCTTGTTGCCCGGTTTGGATTGATCTTTTTGAGGTCCCTCCTAACCGATGATTGCACCAAGCTAGATATTTCAAAAGTTTTGGAAGCAAATGTTATATCAAGAGAGATGAGGATATATGAAAGTTTGATGCAAGATGTGATGAAGAAATCTTCTTGGGTTATTCTACTAAGAGCAAGTCCTATCGGTGTTACAACAAGAGACTGAGAAAGATAGTGGAGAATGCAAATGTGAAGGTTGATGAATGTTATGGAAAGAAGATGAGAGCATGCAGATATGATTTTGGTGATCGAGATGTTATTTCAAAGCCTGTGTAGACTGAGATCTTAAAGAAGAATGCTTTGGTAGAGACAATTAATCCAAATATTGCTGCTGATGGTGAAGAAGTTCAAGAGCCTGAGAATCAAAACACTTAGAAGACTCTGAGGTATGTAAGATTGAATCATTCAGAAAATCAGATTATTGGTGATAAAAATAAAGGTGTGATGACCAGAAGAAGGATTGATTTTGAAGAGATGTTTGATTTCCAAGATTGAACCTAAAGATGTTGTAGAAACATGTAAAGATGAGAACTGAATAAAAGAAATGGAATATGAGTTGAATTAGATTCATAAGAACAACACATGGGAGCTTGTTCAGAGACCTAAAGACAAGAATGTGATTGGCAACCAACTGGGTATTCCAGAATAAACTGAATGAAGTTAGTGAAGTGGTTAGAAACAAAGCAAGACTGGTATGTAAAGGGTGTTATCAGATGGAAATAATTAATTATGAGGATACTTTTGCTCCGGTAGCTAGAATTAAAGTTGTTATATTTTTGCTTGCACATGTTGCTTATAAGAATTTCAAGGTATATCAGATGGATGTTAAGTCAACCTTCTTGAATGGTGATTTGGAAGAGGAAGTCTATATTGAGAAACCAGATGGATTTTCATTATCAAATGAAGGAGACATGATATGCAAATTGAATAAAGCACTCTATGGACTTAAGCAAGCCCCTAGAGCCTGATATGATAGATTTTATAGGTAATTGATGAAGTTGGGATTCTGTAAAGGTACTTGTAGACACTTAAAAATGTCTCTTTAATCGTATACTAATTATTTGTCTAATTAATTAAGCAATTCTTTAATTATTTGATTAAATAACTATTTCTTTTAATCATCACCCTTCAACACTTCTAATTACTCTATTTCTATTCTCAAATCATTTTAATCAGTAAACCCTATTTCAAATATTAATTAAATATATTAATTATTTAATTAATTATAATTTATTCCTTAGTTAGATAATCTTTATTATTTAATTAAGCTCATTTCTAATGTTTAAATAATTTTATTTAAATTAATTAAATTATTCTTCCAAATCCCCAAATTCTAATTCCAATTAATTTTCTCAAATTCACATTCTCCCAAATTCTAATTTCATCACATTTCATCTAATTTCACTAAATTTGAGTTTCAACAAATTTCAATTAATCTCATGTGCATCTCAACATTCCAAAATCTAAATTCAAATCTGAATTGAAAATGAAAATAAAATTCAACTTCAAAATCCTACAACACATTGAAAATCAAACTGATTGATCAAATCAGCTAACTCTTCAATCACCCATTTTCACTCAAAATTAGTTTTTTCTGACTAATCAATCAATTTAGTTTTCTAATCTATCTAATCAGTCATCTCCCCAATTATCCCAGTTAACTGGCTAATTAGTTGAGTTCACTTTTCAATCAATTGAGTTCACTCTTCAATCAATGTAAGTTAACAGACCAATCAATTGAGTTCACTGATCAATCAAACTTAGTTATCTATCAATCAACACTTGAGTTATATTTCTCACCTCCTTTGTGTTGAAAATCTATAAATCCAATCTCTTTTATCAATTCAATCTAGAATCACAGTCTTCAAAGTTATTGTCCATCTTATCCAAGAAATCAAGTGCAATACTTGAGAGCCACCTACATCAACAATAATAGAGAAGCGAAATGGAAGCTTCATCACATCAATTAAGGGAGTTTAAATTAGATTTAATTTCATTATGCAATTGACTTGATGTTATTTCATTGTAATTTAGGAGTAATTTGATTAGATTAGAGTTGGTGATTCGCTCTGATAATCTAATTATGTTATTTATGCTTAATTTATCCCTGAATACATTTGGTGAATCTGATGCGAACTAACCAAAATTTGAAATTTTGTGTATGCCTGCAGGTTTCCATTTCTAGAAAGTTTCCATTTTTGGCAAGTTCTCATTTCTGGAAATTTTCCATTTTTGGTAGGTTTCTATTTCTGGAAAGTTTTTTAATTTTTGGCAAGTTTCCATTTCTGAAAATTTTTAGTTTTTGGCAAGTTTCCATTTCTGGAAAGTTTCTTTTTTTTGGCAGTTTTCCATTTCTAGAAAGTTTCTATTTTTTGGCAGTTTTCCATTTCTGGAAAGTTTCTATTTTGGCAGGTTTCAATTTCTAGCAAGTTTCTGTTCTTGGGAGGTTTCCGTTTCAGGAAAAGTTTCTGTTTTTGGTAGGTTGCTATTTCTAAAAAGTTTCTATTTTTGGCAGTTTCCATTTTGAGCAAGTTTCTCATGTACAAAAAAAAGGGCTGGAGTGTCCACCATGTGTTAACTAACCTTTTCTAGTTTTCTTGTAGGGGTATCTTAGAAACTTTCATTTTGGTGCATTTAAAATAAACCACAAACAATCTATTTTCTTTTTCACAATTGTTATGAGGGATAAAATGAACACCATGTTTTCATGGAGCAACATCTCCATTTAGAGTAGATAATTTTGCAAATGGGGTTAAAAAGAATATTTTTTTGCATGTTTGTGAGGTAATAGGTATATTCTCTCCCCTCTTTTGGGTGATCGAAAATCCAGACCCACCTCTTTTATGCTTTCTTTCAATTTCAGCAATAAGATAAAACCTTTAGCAGACCTGCCCTCCAAAGTTTCCCTTAGGGCGCCATTAAGGCCAGTGAGAGGGGAACAGACTAAAGTGGTACTAATGCCAAGTATTTTGAGTCACTATAAAATAAATGTGTTTGCAATGAAAATTGTAAGCAACGGGTGCTAGAATGGCATAGCGATGATTAAATTCTCTGGATCTATGCCCACCCGAATGAAATAAAAACCTTAGGATCTAGAGGCCAAACCGAGTCAGTAACCAAACACTTGAATTATCATAGTATAAGGGTGGGAAAGAATCCACCCCCAAGACACTCACCATATATTTCCCAAGATAACGGGCCAATTGAGGAGCGATCTTCTTTGGTCTAATTTTTGGAAAAAAAATGGGCGCACGCTAGGGTGTGTTAGGGTTGTTTGAGTTGATGGAGTATCAAGCTGTGGGATGTGATAATACTTGTGACCTTTTCACCTTAGGAGAGTTTTTTTTATGTCCTATCGAATTGCCAAAATACTATCGAAAACAAATTGGGGTCTTGAAAAAGATCTCAACATTCATGAGGATTTGAAAAAGTCCTTTAAACAAGTGCACTCTTTGTTTATTGTTTTCTTTGTTTGCTACTGTGTCTTTGCAATACCAAAGTTCAACAAGATCAACACCTCAACAAAGTCATGTTTCAACATCAACAAGATCAAACCCCTCAACAAAGTCAAGTTTCAATATCAACAAGATCAAACCCCTCAACAAGGTCAAGTTTCAACATCAACATCAAACATCAGATCAAAATAGAACTTTTGCAACAATTCTAGAAATGGAGAAAACATCTTACATGTTGTGATCTTAGGTCCAAACCAATCAAGAGAACATCATGGATTAGCGTTATGCATTTCATAGGGAAGGTGAATAATTCATCCCTTCCATTCCTATTCTATCACCATCCATAGAGATCTTAGCTCAACAAATCAATACTTTGCAACAACAAATGATAAATATGACTAGTCCTAACAACCATAGGGACTGGTTAGAAAAAATTATGAGAAGTGATAACCATGAGGGAATCATTATCAGACCAACCTTTTTTTTCTTGTGAGATTATTCAAACATGCCAACCTTCATTCTTCAACAAAATCATTCCTACCTCAATTCAACCAACATTAGAGTCATGTCAACCTTCTTTCAACCCAACATATCAAACATACCAATCACATCAACCAAAATCAAAACTCTTTCAACCCAAACCAAACCTTTTTCATCCGAAATCAAATCTCTTTCAACCCAAATCAAAACCCTTTCAACCAAAACCATAACTCTTTGAACCCAAACCAAATCTCATTCAACCAAAATCCAAATCAATCATATCTATCCACCATTTCATCATCCCTTGAAGTTACACAAGAGCAATCCACACCATCTCTATCTAATAACACAATCTCCCAAGGGGTATCCATAACACAAATCCAATCTAATCCAAGTCATGATTCAAAGAGTCTCATTCAAAATCCTTTCTCATCAAGTCAAAATATTGAAACCTTCTAATAATCTCGCATGAATATCCAAACTCCTTCCCCATGTCAAGAGGATAATCCAAAATCAAAAGAAATGAAGTGAAACAAATAAAGATCAAGAACAAGTCCTTTCATCATACCCAATTTTTGATCAAGATACAGCCTATCAAGAATCCTATGATGATCCCCTCATTCTCTTCTATTCTACTCACAAATAATACCATTTTATCTTAAGAACAAAGTGTCTTTCCAATTCCCCTTCAACATCCACCTCCTGAGCAAGATCATAATGATCCAATTCAAAATCAAGAGCAAATTGCAAATTCCGATGATCCAATTCAAAATCAAGAGCAAAGCACAAACTCCCATGCTCCTATTCTAAGTCAATATCAGGTATTCCCTTCACCTCCATGTCATATTCCTCCTAATCCCCCTAAAAATCTCATCATTCCTTCGTATCCCTCTCATGGTCCTAATCTTCCACCAGATCTTGTTGCATCTATCCAAGTTGTTCATGAATCTCGATTGGGTCCACTTCATGATCCTGTCATTTCTTCCATACCTTATTCTCAATCCCAAATGCCTTCTTCTAAATCCGAAATGCCTTTTTCTAAATCCCAATATAACTATCCTCCTTCACTCATCAAATCCATTTTGGGTCCTTTTATCCCAAAATCAAAGGCTTCCTCTCTTCCATCCATATTAGGACCCTAAATCTCTCCATCTACTATTCATATGATCCCTAGCTCACAATCCAATCAAGAGAATCAAAAGAACACATCTTTAATCACCTTCCAACCATCTACCCACATCAACTCATCGAAACTACCTCTATATAATTCCTATCTACCCATGAATTTTGTTCCCTCTGAAAGTGATTCAGATTGTAAGGCCCTCCCCAACCAAGCTTTGACTAACTTAGTTGACCATGTTTGACTCTACTAATAAATGCTATAATTCAATAGGATGGGCTATGTTAGATAGATAGATTGGTGAGAAAAGTAATTGAACCAGGTTATGGAACCATTTCATCTTGAGGTGTACATTTTTATGCATTATGGATTTAGAACTTATAAGATTCCATGAATTGGATAACATCAATGTATGTTGATGCTTCATTTATATGCATTAGGATATAGAACTCTATACGATTCCAGAATAGGATAAATTTGAGATGATATATGTCATTATTGGATTTGCAGGACTTCACTATGCTGATAGAAATAGGATGTATGTTTTATGTATGGATCAAAATTATGAGAATTATGATAATTGCTTATGTGGAGTTGTTTGGATGTAAGATGTATTTATTTGTTTAAATGTATATTGTATGCAGAGTGTTTGATGTGTATTCTTATTCATGTGTTTTATATTATATGAGATTATTTGGAATTACTAATGTGTAATTGAGATGCGTAGGAAAATTATCCATGTGACCATGGAAATATTATGGAGAACCAAACCTAGACCTATGTACATTCGTAAAACCAGGGTTTGTCTATTTGGAGAGACAACACCCCATTTGTATAGTATTTTATTTGTAAAAGTGGATGTTGCATGTGTGTTAGATTGAATTTATTTATTTGTGTAAATCCAACAAGAGACAAGATTTCATGTATAATTTTGTAAAAGTATTTTTATTGTGTCACTTGACACGTGCTGATTTACGTTTTGGTTTTTTTAAAATTGTCTCTTGGAGGGAGTTGTTTAACCTTAGCTTTTTCAATTAATTTAATGTCATTCCATAATTGCCTTGGGAAGAGAATCTTTGGGGTGGTCAACTTAAGTTTGACCCGAAAATTAACTTCAGAGGGGTTTAAAAGGGGTTAAATGGACACCTAGGGGTAGTTTAAGAGTGTTTCCTAAAGCCCATAAGGTATACCTAAGGGTTAGGAGTAATTTTAGGCATGTTTCAACTCCCATGTGACCATTTAGACACCCTAAAAAGTGGGTTTCCTAAGTTGAGAGAAAATTGAAAATTAGAAGGCATCACCTAAGTTGTTAACTTTCCTTTTTGATGAGAGATCCTTTTGGATCTTTTTCTGACTTTTCCTTTTTCAATTTTAGAAACCTGGGAGAACTCTCACTGAGGTCTTCTTAGGCAAGAATGAGAGATTTTGTGGGTAATCACCCACTCTCCATTTTTGGAGACAAGAATTTTTGAAAGAAAAGATAGATTTGGTTTTAGGAATTTGGCTAAGTGTAGAGAAGTGAGGGATTGTGGATTTGGGCTACTCATCCTCAACTAATCTAGCATACCTTTGAGCAGTTTGAAGGTTGGTTTAACTTTTCTTGTAATGTTTTTCATATTGCATGTTATGTAGAAAAGAATTACTTGTGTAAAAAGGCTAGTTTCTTGTATGTTTTCCTTGGAAAAATTATTTGTGTTCTATGTTTTACTTATTGTATGCATTTTATGTGCTTTGGGAGTAACCAATGCCTTCTACTCTTGGGAGAGAGGATGGTCTTGTGGGTGGTAAAAGTTTGACAACCCTCGAGTGAGAGACTCTCGTTATGAGAGTGTTCACAAGGGATATTTATGTGACCCTTGCTGCATGGCTTGTTTATGCATTTGGGGGTCATGAGGGAAATAAGGCATGAATGCCTTGGGGGGCATAAGGATGTGGGGTTGTTATACTTATGATGTATTTGGTTTTCCATGAGGTGGCTTTGTATTTTGCCATACTTGCAGTCTCCTTAGGGTACTTAGTCCACTACCACCCTTGAAAAGACATCACATTGTGTGGTGCAGTGTAGCCCTGGGATGGGAACATGTTGTGATTGTTTTCTCCTACTTGTTGAGTTTGCATGTGTGTAACCTGTCTAGGGCTTGGTTCTCCAAGCTCAGGGGTGGCTACTAGTTAGCCTAGGCTAGGAGGTGAGCACTCCATGGTCATAGCCTATGATTTATTTGCAGGTTGTTGGAATAAAAGAATAGGACAAGTGGAAGTTTGCTGGAGTTATGTGGTTGCAGAAAAGGATTTGGAAAATGGAATATTTACATTTTAAGTTGTAGCAATATTGTATTTCGAAAAGAAATGTATCTATTATTTTTAAAGACCTCATTTATTTGAAAGGAGAGATCCATTTGTAAAGTTGGCAATAGTGTCTTTTAAATATGTTTTAAAGGAATGTAATATTTTATTATGCTATTTTGAAGAAAAGAAATGAGTATTCTGGGATTTGTTTCTATAACTCTGAAAATAACATTTGTTGTGTTTATGATATATTGAAAAGCAAGAAATTTATTTTATTCTTTATGCACTTAAAATGAAATAAAATAGGAAAGGAAAGTAATAACTATGCATGTATGTAGTAGGTTGTAAATAAAATCTAAAATTTAGATTTGTACATGGAGGTGCAGATTTAGTTATTTAAATCTGTCATTTTTATTTATTTGCAGAAAATAAAATCTAAAAGTTATTATAGCCATCTCTAAAGAATTGTTTTAATAAATTCTAGATTCATATAGTTGCTGTGTTTAAGTTCACTTAATTCTGTTATTTACACTTGTAGCAGAAATCAAAATCTAAAGTTAAATGTCTACCTATTTTTTTATAATACCCTATTTATATAGTTGCCTAAAATAATTTATTTAATTCTGACAGTAAATTATTTGCAGAAAATAAACCTAAACTAATTAGTTTATCTCAATCCTAGCTAAACTATATATATATATATATATATAAAGTACATTGTTTTAATCCTGGAAATTCCTCTTTTAAATGGATCTGTTAAAAAGTTCATGTAATATTTTGTATGTAATATATATATATATTAAATAATTAAAAATATATATATAAAACAAAAAAAAAAACTTAAAAAAAGAAATTTTTTAATAACATGGGGGGAAAGGCCGAAGGGCCGAAACCACTGTGTGGACACACAGTGGACGACCCGCAGCCTCCACTGTGTGGACACACAGTGGTCATCCCCGCAGCCGCCACTGTGTGGACACATAGTGGTGCCGCGACCGCCACTGTGTGGACACATAGTGGCGCCTGCCCGACACTGCCGCCTCTTCCTCCCCTTCATCAAGCGCCCTTCCATCATTGCCGCCCTGCAAAACAAAGCAAGAAAAAAATAAATGAGACCCTAGCCCAGTTAGGGTTAGGGTAATAACAAAAAAAATGAGATATAATAAAATATGTAAGGGAAACTTATTATTTATATATTTTTGTTAGGGTTTGTTTTCCATGAGTAATTTGTTAATAAGGTATATTTTAAAATTATCCTCACATATAATTAATAGATAAATATATATATATATATATATATATATATATATATATATATATATATATATATATATATATATATATGTATATATTTATAAATATACATATATATATATATATATATATATATAGTTTAAAACTATGGATGTTTAGAGTTATCTTAATTTAATTGGTTTATTAAACAATCATAAATTATATATGTTAAATAATCAATTAAATATGAAGTCTTAAATTTTAATTTATATTGGAGATTATCTTTTAGGCAATTTAAATTCAGTTGGTAATTATTTGGCTATAAGAAATATTTTCAGTCCACCTAGATATAGATTGTTGAGATTTAACTTTATAGTCCAAATTTCGCTAGGAATTTAATTGACCCTTTTGTCGATTTAGTTAATCACATTTTTATTATTGTTTAAAATAAATTTTAGACATTATTAACTAAGTGCTAGGACTAATTTATTTAGTCCCTAAAAGCTATTTATGACTATTAAAAATTATTATTATCCTTGTCAATCAATTTAGATTTTTTTGGATTTAATTTAATCTATTGGATTAAATTGATGAGATAAAATAATAATTATTTTAGTATTCCACATTTAATTTAAATAATATTTTGCTTACTTGAGTTAGTGGTTAGAGTTAACTCACATATAGTTAAGACATGCTTGAGCATTGCATGTTAGCAAATTTAATGTTATTAAGTTGTGATTTAAAAAAAAAAATTATCCTATTTGTGCCCAAAAGTTTGGGCATGACACAGATGCCAAGCATAAAAACAAGTCCAAGAATCCACATACCTCCAAAGATCAACATGTCTCATCTAAAAGACATATCAAATCAAATAAAAATCTAATCCAAAATAAAAAGGCAATATCCAAAAGGCTAAAAAGGCCCATTATGAGAAAAGAAAAATCCAAGACTATGTGGATTTCTAAGTCACCCATAGAAGCAATGTGTTCCAAAGAATCAGAAACAAAAGAGAAATCAAAATTGATGTGGATTCCCATAAAAATGTTGCAATCCAAAGAAAAATCAAAACTGGCATCTGGACTTGCTATTCCAAATGCATCCCTCAATCATCTGTCTTCATATCTCCCACTTTCCAAATCTATTCTTCCATCATCTCTTTCATCCATTTTGGGTTCTTATGTCCCGAATTCCACATCCACTTCTCCCTCAAAATCTCAGCTTCCAAAATCAACTTGTCTTGCCTTACTTCACCACCTCGTAAGGTGGGTGTCAAAGTTCATCTTGAAAACATTTTCATCTATCCTTACACAAATTTTCCAATATCCTTTCTATTATCCAATACCTATTTTCCATCCTTTCATCCTTCCCCAATAAAAACATCCACCTTAATAGATATTACATCTAAGGGTTGGGTTCATTTAAATTTTCAGTACTGTATTTGCATATTTCTTCACTACATTGCATTGCATATATCCATTTCAGAATGCATCATAGTTTCTCTCATTTCAAATTGCATAATATATAGCTACATATCATATAGTTGCATCAATAAAACAAGGAGATTGTCTAAGTCATTCACCTATCTGCACTAAAAGGAACAAAGGTTGTCTTATTTTCCTAAATACTTGTTCATGAAGTTTTTAGGAGGTCTTTAGTCACTCATCTTCAATATCATCTTGTGATTGAGCTTTATCCATGGTTGAGTAGAGGTTTCACTCTGAAGGCTTGTTACCCAAAATCTATCGATTGCTATATATCTCAAACATTAATTAATAGCTCTAAGTCATTACAGATACCTATTTGGTCATGTGGCTAGTGAAAAATCCAAAATTCTACTTCAGTGTCATTGTAATTATCATACCCAAGTAGGTTTCATTACTTACAAGTCAAGGCAAGAAAATGACAAAATAAAAAAATGCTATGCCAATATCCATCTCAAGGAAAAATAAGCAATGCTATATAACTAAAATATCATGTGCAATAAAAGCTTGACTATGGGAATATGCAAGTCTCCATTAGGGCTATGGACGCTTGCTGGCAATGGAGCAATATTTGAGAGATTACAGTGCATAACCTCGTCGGAGCTCTAAAAACTTGCTAGCAGTGAGGCTCTATCCAAGTTGCTTTTGAAGTTAGAATATCACACATAGCTAGCCACATAGGATTCCAAGGGTCTTTGATGGTTATAAGAGTCAAAATAAATTCAATTGCACACACATGGGCAAAAGAAGATCAAAGTTTCAAGAATTGATGGAGAAGTTTTTTGCACCTCCATTCATAAATCTTGGTTACATAGTGTGTTAGGTTGGATGGTCTAAGGTTTTCTGAGAATGGATTGAACTCCTATCTCTGAAACATCTCCTACCTTTGATTTAATTAGTGCATTTTAGTTTGATGAACACACACAATCATCTTTATTCGAATAGGAACTTCATTTTCATCATGCATATTGCATTAGCATAACTCATATCAAAAATTAATTGTCTCCATATGCATTGCCTAGATCATCATATCATACAAGTTGGCATACTTGGGGACATAACTTAAAAAAATCTAAAAATCGTAAAAAGACCTGAAAAATCCTCAAAATCATAACATCCAAAATCCCCAAAATCCGAAAATGCCCTTAAAAAGGCAATCAAAATCACAAAATAAAAAACTGAAAAATCAAAGGAAGAAACCATAGACCATCCATCAAATCAGATCAATAACAGACAAACTCTCAAAGTCTACATTAAACTGATCACATGTCTTGTTAATCAATCTATTGATCAAACTTTATCAAACATCAACATGTCTTATACAAGGAAGGGTACTTTTGAAACCAGACATTCCTATCAATGATCACACAAATCAAAACAATGACATAAATCAGTATGGTTGTTGGATTTTGTCCAGGTTAGTCTTATCTTTATCAATTAATGGCAGGTCATGTTTAAAAAAAATCCAAAAATCAATCAAAAACATCAACATACCAAAAACATTTGAAAACCATAAAACTACCAAAACATTAAAAAAAAGTTTTGAAAAAATAAAAAATCAGAAAACATCAAAATCACAGCAAAAACATTCAAATACGCTCTTGAAAAAAAAGAACAAAAACATTGAGAAAATACCAAAAACCCTAAACATTGAAAATCTCTTTGAAAACAAACTAAAAATCGAAAAACATCAAAAACTTGCAATAACATGTCTCACAAGAATCAAATATTCTAGCAGATATCCAACAAACATTTCGCACGAAGTTAAACAAAGGATACCACTATCTAATCAAAATATGTAACCAAGTTGATCAAATTGTCTTATCAGTCGTCAAACTATCGTTATCAACATGATCATTATCTTGTCTTAAACAAAAGAGGATACACTTGAAACCAGACAGATTAGTCTTAAACGGAGTTCGCAACTTTGTGAAACCAGACATTATCAACTATCAAATCAAGGAGTCACACAAAAACACAGATCAGTACAGCTGTTGGATTTTGTCCTAGTTAATTTTTATCTTTTATCATTTGGTGACAGATTATGTTACTATGCTACTAAAGGATGTCCACAAGTGACTAGAGGAGCCATGATGGGCATGATTTTTTTCTTTGTTTGTTGTATGTGGTGTGAACCAATGAAGTTTTGGGGAAATAGTTCCAGTGGGTGTCTGTGATTGGTACATTCATTCGGCAAGTATCCCATGAAGGATAACTATTCTTGTGACTACCACACATACCTCGACCCTTGTTTCTATTCCTAGAATGGATGGTTCTCTCCTTGTCTGCTACATGTTTGTTTCTTTACAATGAGATATATTTACATCTTGGTTCCTCATACCCTGATGTACAAAGCTTCATTTTTACATAATAAGGCTCAATGATGAAAATGTGTTGCACTATGAATAAAGACAAGAAGACTATTCATCCTCATCATCATCATATCATTTCATTTTTCTAATCTCATCATGCTAATTGTTTTAATCAAGATCATTCTCTCATCAAACATCTTTTCTTGAAACAACCTTTTCAATTATTTCCAATCATTCTTTTATCTAATATGATCTCTCTCATCACTTATTTCCAATCTTTTCATCTATAATTATTTCATTTCTTCAATCAATTACTCTTCACTTTCATCATTCATCCAATTTTTATCTATCTTCATCTTATATAGGATGTATCCTTCATGAAACCAAACTTTTTTGATCTATCATTTATCTTATACAGGATTAGTCCTTCCTAAAACCAGGAACAATCATCTATCTTTGTCTTATACAGGATGTATCCTTCCTGAAACCAAATGTTTTGATCTTTTTTGTCTTATACATGATGTGTCCTTCCTGAAACCAAACTTTGTCTTTATCCTATCAATCCCATCAATCTTATCATTCGATCAATCTACAAATCATTATAACTATTTCTTTCCTCTAATCAAACTCATTCATGTCACTAAGTTAACCATTCTTCCATCTCTCATCTAACATTCTTCTTCTTTTGAGAGATAATTCATGTCTTCAATGCACAAACAATCTCTCGAGGGGGCATTATACCCTAGTGTCACCGAGGCATACTAGGGTAGAAATTTTTTATTTTCTTTGAAACAACGTCGCTTCGACATTGTCTTAAAGAGGGGCAAATCTAGACACCTAAAAATGTCTCTTTAATGGCAAACTAATTATTCATCTAATTAATTAAGTAATTCTTTAATTATTTGATTAAACTAGCTATTTCTTTTAATCATCACCCTTGAACACTTCTAATTATTCCATTTCTATTCTCAAATCATTTTAATCAGTTAATCCTATTTCAAATATTAATTATTTAATTAATTGCGATTTATTCCTTAGTTAAATAATCTTTATTATTTAATTAAGCTCATTTCTAATGTTTAAATAATTTTATTTAAATTAATTAAATTATTCTTCCAAGTCCCCAAATTCTAATTCCAATTAATTTCATTTATCTCAAATTCACATTCTCCCAAATTCTAATTTCATCACATTTCATCTAATTTCACTAAATTTGAGTTTTAGCAAATTTCAATTAATTTCATGTGCATCTCAACATTCCAAAATCTAAATTCAAATCCAAATTGAACTTAAAAATCCTACAACACGTTGAAAATCAAACTGATTGATCAAATCAGTTAACTCTTCAACCACCCATTTTCACTCAAAATCAGCTTTTTCTTACTAATCAATCAATTTAGTCTTCTAATCCAACTAATTAGTCATCTCCCCAATCAGCCTAGTCAACTAGCTAATCAGTTGAGTTCACTCTTCAATCAATTGAGTTCACTCTTCAATCAATTTGAGTTAACAGACAAAACAATTGAGTTCACTGATCAATCAAACTTAGTTATCTATCAATCAACACTTGAGTTCTATTTCTCACCTCCTTTGTGTTGAAAATCTATAAATTCAACCTCTTTTCTCAATTCAATCTAGAATCACAGTCTTCAAAGTTATTGTCCATCTTATGCAGAAAATCAAGTGCAATACCTAAGAGCCACCTACATCAACAATAATAAAGAAGAGCAATGGAAGCTTCATCACATTAATTGAGGGAGTTTAAATTAGATTTAATTTCATTATGCAATAGACTTGATGTTATTTCATTGTAATTTAGAAGTAATTTGATTAGATTAGAGTTGGTGATTCGCTCTAATAATCTAATTATGTTATTTACGCTTAATTTACCCTTGAATACAGTTCTACTGATAGTGATTTATACATTAAAGTTGATAATGATAACATTTTGATTGTTGAAGTTTTTGTTGATGACATTATTTTTGGAGGAGATGATGATTTGAGTATGAAGCTTGTTGATGATATGCAAAAGGAATTTGAGATTTTTATGATAGGCGAGATGAAATTCTTCTTAGGATTACAGATTATACAAATTGACAAAGACATTTTTTTTTCTCAATCTAAGTATGTGAAGGAACTGTTGAATAAGTTTGGGCAAGCTGACTCTAAAGTTGTTGGAACTCCTATGGTGACTAGATTTAACCTGTCTAAGCATGATGAATCTCATAAAGTAAATCAAAATTTGTATAGATCTATGGTTGGTGGATTATTATACTTGACTTAGACTAGAATATATATTATGTGTGTTGTTTGTCATTGTGCTAGATTTCAAGCTGATCCTAAAGAGAGTCATGTTACTATTGTGAAGAGGATTTTTCAGATATTTGAAGGGGACAGTTGAATATGGTTTATGGTATCCAAAGAATTATCATTTCATGTTATGTGCTTATACTGATGCTGGTTGTATAGGTGATGTTGATGACCAGAAAAGCACTACCAGTGGAGATTTCTTTATAAGAAAGCATTTGGTTTCATGGTCCAGTAAGAAATAAGATGCTATATCTCTATCTACTGCTAAAGTTGAATACATTGTTGTTGCTAGTAACTATACTCAGGTAGTGTGGATGAAGTAGATGTTTAAGGATATTAGAGTTGTGCATGATGAGCCTACTGTCATATACTGTGATAATTCAAGTGCTATCAATATTTTCAAGAATCTGGTACTGCATTCTAAAACAAAACATATATTCATTATGTATCACTTCTTGAGGGAGAAAGTTAGTGATGAAGAAGTCAGATTGGAGTATGTATCTACAAAGATTAAGATTGTATATATTTTTACTAAGCCTTTTCCTGTAGATACATTTGTATATTTGAGAGACAAGTTAGGGGTCTTTTCCCCTCCTAATGAGAAATAGATGCATTGAGTTGCATCAATATGATGGATTGCATGTCTTATCTTCTTATCCTGATTGATGAGTGGGTGCCGCTACTCAGCCAGAGTAGACAGTGAGTGATTCTAATGTTCTGATTTGTAAGTTTATCCTAAGGGAGAGAGATTGTCCTTCATAGAGGGAGTGAAGCATGATTTATTTATGACTTTGGCATTGTTGTCAAAGGGGGAGAGAAGCATGTGAAAAACTGCCTTATCTTTGAAGCTTTGTGTGCTTGATCTAAGGGGGAGTTTGTTGGTGATTGTTGGTGTTGATTTATTCCTTTGTATTGATTTTTTTTCATATTCATATGTTTCCATCAATGCCCAAGGGGGAGATTGTTGTATATTGTTTCTGCTAGGATATGTTGTTGTCATTGATGTCAACATATTCCTATACTTTGGTGATTCGGTGATTACAGAGAGTTTATTTAGTTGGTGTACCTTTTTGGGATGCTAAATCAACTAGAGATACTTCATTATTTATTGGTCTCAGTGATCCAGAAGTTTACTTAATCATTTTATTTGATTCAGATTGAGGATTGGTTTTTTTGTTAATTGGTTGGTAGAGTCTGGTATTTGATCCATTGTGCTCCAATATGATCATATCTTAAGTTTCAGATTTAGGAGAGTGTTTGGGATGTTCAAGTGTATCTTCATTTCACATGGTTTGTGATTTTGTGCTCCGCAAGTTATCTTTCTAGTTTGAATTGTTGTTGTTAAATGTTCTTGAGTGTTAGCGTGTTGAACGATGAATATTTGATTAAGTGGTGTTGGTGTAGCTATTGCAGATGGTTCGAACATTCTTGTTGTTGTTTCCTGATCATGTCCTATCTATTTTGGTGGAACACATTGATCATTGTGCACGTTATTGATGATATTATGGGTCCAGTGATATTCTTTATGTTATGTGATATTTTTGGTGGTATAGCATGTTGTGGTTGATCTCGATGAGATTTCTGGTGGTGTTGCGTATTTGAGGATTTGATTTGGGTCCATGCTATATTGTTTATGACATTGTATTGGTGCAGTGGTTTATTTATGTATCTTGTGATGTAATTTTGTAATTAGGTTTGAGGGTTTGAGCTGACCTTGTAGTCAAGGTTGATGAATTGTATAAATAGGTTTTAGATTCATGTAATTAAGATGCGGTGGTTGTGTTTGCATTATCAGAGAGTGGTATATGTGCGAATAAGTGAGTTCATCTTTTGGTGTGATGTATTGAGCAGAGAATGTTGCAGGGCAGATAAATGTGCTTAACTAAAACTATCATCAAGCATTAGGAGATTCTATTCTTTCACTTCATTTAAACCAGATTGTAGTTTGAATATTATTGTAAAGTAGTGAATCTTCCCTGAGGGTTGGAGACTTTTGGGTCATCATATTTAGAGTAGTGATCTCTAGGCAGTATGTGTGAATGCATGTGCATTCCCTATTATAATATTTACACATACTACTACAGAGTATCATCTTATTGTGGGTAGGTTCCCACCGTGGTTTTTCCTTTAACTGAGTTTTCCACGTCAAAATCTTGGTGTTATGTGTGTTGTTGTTATTGTGTTTATCTTTGTTCTTGTTCTTGTTGATCATATATGAGGTTGTGCTTAAATTGTTTAATCTAGTGAAAGCTGATTCACCCCCCCCTTCTTAGTTTTCATTCATTGTTGTTGCCAACACTTTGCACTAGTCACTCCAAGGTTATACAATATAGACAGATTCACAACCCTTTAAGTTTAGGGATAAAAACTAGTCGGAATATAGTCACATGTAATAAGATATATCACAACCTTTTCTGATTGCAATTTTGAAAGCACTTACAAAGGCTAGGGGTGAATCATTTTTTTAACTTCTACTTATATCAATTCTACCTTCCTTTCTTCCTTTGTCAAGATTATATTGATTTACATATACTCAACAAGGCTTCTCCTATGGTCCCAAGCAGTAGTACCTAAATGAGAGACAATATTGGTGAGTTCATCTTGTCTCTAGGTTGCAATAGGCCTTCTGAATGGAAGTTTATTGTATGGTAATACCATTTTCAGGATTCTCTTAAAGAAATTTCTCTCTTTCTTGTTCAATCCCCAACAGAGTCACCATTTTGTTGGTGTTTCTAATTGATTTCTCCAAGAAATATCTATGAGAGGCCAATCTCAATCTCCAAGACCCCAGATTAGTGGACCAATTGGCAAAGTGTGGATTAGGGATAAGGAACTAGTTACACTCTCTACACTTTATGCTCTGTAGGACCAAGGTGGGTCTCCCTTATGGTATAATTTTAGTCTCTTTAGGTAGATATGATTCTACAACAAATGATTTCTCAGAATACTATGTGAATCAATGATCCTTAGACTCTAAAGGATGTGGCCTTCATCCGTATGTAACTTTGATCACAATGACAACTAATTTTCCTATGCACTTGAAAGGAAAAATTGAATAAAGTGGCTATTGTAATATTTAATAAAACTTTATCACTACCATAGTTAGAAATATAATATTATGACCAGTGCCTTATCCATTGAGATATGCATTAGATGAACCATTATTACAATAAGAAAAATATGTATTCCCTGCAACGCCTTGGGCCTAGTGTGGTTAATACTTGGAATTAATCACAACACAGAATGAATTTCTCAATTGAGACTCAATACTTGCTCTCTACATAGAATCCTTTTGAAAATAAGTTAGAAAATTTTAATCTCCTACTTTAGAAGAAACCAATATCCATTCAAAACTCATTCAACAAAGTGAAGAGTTATTAATTTAAAATCCTTGATTCTATTAACTTAGATAAGATTCTAGATCAAAAGTCAAGAGAAATAAATTTGTAATCATTAAACTAGGTTTCAAGGTGTTATATATATGTAGAGCTTATACATATGATCCTTTGTAAAATTTACTTCAATTAGGACACATATGGTCATGATATTGTAATGCAAAAATTCTTAAAACCTATTGCATACTATTCACCCTTGGTGAAAATAAGCATACAAGCTTCTCATAGTATTAGTGTTCTATATTTCCAAATTTTCTAAGAAGAAAAAAAAGGCGTTGAGTATCCTTTTATAGAATAAGGATACAACAAGCTTCAAGCCTTTAACAACTTAAAAATGTAGGTGACCAACTGACAGGAAAAAGACAAAAATATTTTTAGCCCTCTTACAGGAACATACATTCTTTTATCTTCTTCCTCAGGTAGTAGGTGTTGGAGATGATCTGGAATCATTCTTCTCTATGTATAGGTTCCCTTATCATGTTGGAAGATATGATACTCTTGCAAAATTATTTAATACCAAGTGATAGACAATAACTTGTGAGCCTTTTCCCAAAGATATGCAATAAATATACAAGACATGGTATAAATGTTTGAGATAAGAAAAAAACTAGTGATTAGATCAAGAAATATATCATTAAATATTTTTCCATCGAGAATAAGAAAGAGGAATTTGAGATTACAAAAGGAAGGAAATTTCCTTGAGAGGGCATCCATGTATGACCCTAGCTTCTTGTCAAGTAGTGCATCATCTGAAGTAACATCAAGTAACATATGATTCAGGAGCATTCTAATGTTAGCTATGCATTCTGTTTTTGACCTTAAGATCGTCTTGAACCCTCTATCCTACTCCTTTCCCTATCAAACAAGGTGGGTATATGGCTAGTGACTAGGCAATAGAAGCCTCTGAGTTCACTATTGATTCTCTATGTGTATATCATATGAATAGTGAAGAGTTGTTTTGTTACTTCAAACTTGGCCTTAAAAACTCTCCACTATAATATGTAGAAAACTCGTTAGAGGTCAGATCAATGAAATTTCCAATACTGCAATCACTTTTCTCATATGTGATAATGAACAAGCTATAAAGCACTGCCAACTCAAATGTTCTTGAGAAAGACTTAACAACTCTCTATACTCATCCCATGCTACATCTGCATGGTCCAAGATTTCATTGATTCTTGATTGCAGTAATATTCCTGCCATATTCACCTTCACTTTCCTCTCTATCTACAAGGCATCCATATTTAGGCTATCCCTATTAATTCTATGAGGATTTGGTTAATACTTGTTGGTATTGAGTTGTCATTGATGTCAACTAGTATTGCAGGCTACTGGTAAGGTATGTCACCCAGTATGAAGAATATTGAACCGACATAAGGAAGATAAACATGAAGGCTTGTTAACCGATATGGTGGAAGACAAGTAGGTATTGAGATTGTTAGCAACATCACCAGTAAGAGGTGATATGAAGTTGTGTGTTGACATGACAAGTTGTAGCTGGTAGAAATGTTGGCTATTTTTCTTGTAATAATGTTTGTGATAAAGAGGCAGAGTGACAAAGAGATCACAAACCACCAGAGGTGAAGATGTGCTACCAGTGAAGTTTTCACTACTGGTTAGTAGAAGGAGAAGGTCTCACCGGTAAGGGCTTGTGCTAGTATGAGTTTGTTGAATGTTCAAGTGTAAGCCGATCTTGTTTTGGTGAGATGAGTGTATGCCGATATGATTCCATGTAGAGATGAGGTGGCAAGCATGTAGAGGTTGGTGAAGTTTCCATCGACATGGTTGTTGGAATAGTTAGTTGATATTAATGAAACAACCACAAATCACGGGTCAATAACAGATTGATGCAGCTCGAGGAAGAATGAATGACAAAGAAACATCAGGGAGCTATTGGCACCTAGATTGAAGCAAAGAAATCAGATTGCAAGAGGACCTCAAGAAGGAAACAACTGGGTAATAAATGAGTCGACAAATTTGAATGCCAAAAATAATGGTCGGGATTGCTATCTTTAGCAAATATGTAGTGGATGATGGAAAATGCATACAGATGCATTCCTCCAATGTAGATGATCGATCCAAGATGGATCGGATCAGATTGGATGTAGATTTGGTCCAGAGAAGGAAACCCTAACCGCCCTTAGTTTAAATTGATTTTTGGCAGGAAAACTCAAGATTAAATATGATGACTTGAGACTAAGATCGGTGCTACTAAAGAGTGAAGGAGAGTGTGAAATTGTTGTTTGAGAGCTGAAGAGATAAACACTTGAAGTGTTTATGAGTGAAGACTGTACTGGTAAGGAGAAGCAGGGTAAACCGATGTAAGAAATAAACTGATAGAGTGAGCATAGAGTTCAGAGGTGAAAATCTGAAGGAAGCAACATCTAATAGAGAGTAATCAAGTGTGATTGGATTTTCAAAAGAATAGAGGGAGAGAAGATTAAGTAGAGTTAGAATCAGTAGAAAGGATGATTTGCAGTGTCTATTGAGCTGATACAAACCGGTAAGTTAGAAAACGGTAGTGCATAACCTTGAGGGGTTACAAAACTTCATTTGAAACAAGGATCTCATTTGTATAACTGAGTTTTATATTTTTTTCACTGAGTTGGTGCTTAGTGCAGGGGTCGTAGCTCGTTTAGGTTGTAACCTATAAATTGTGTAGGTGTTGGTACTCCTTTGAGTTGGTGCTCATAAATCAAGGGTGGTGCCCTAAAATTTGTAATCGGATCTTTTCATTGCGAGGCTAGATTGGAGCAAAAGATCTCCAGTAGCTATTCTCACCGAGGTTTTTCCCATATTGGGGTTTCCTCGCACATCTGGTGTTATGTCTTGCATATTCATGTGTGTGAAGTATTAACCCTTTAGTTATTTCTCCTACACACCTTGTTTGCATCGGTTTGGTAACTAGTCTACATTTTGTCTATTTCATATTGAACTAGTATAGCTCTAATTAAGTGAAAAATTATTTAAATCACTTATTCACCCCCTCTCAGTGATCCATTATGTCCAACAATTGGTATCAGAGACTAGGTACCCTATTTTGTCAAAGTGTCACTAGCTTGGGTATATCTTATCAAGTGTTCACAATGGCAAGAAATGAATCCTCCTCAAAATCCCCTATGTTTTATGGTGTCAACTGTGCATTTTAGAGTAGAAGTGTAATGCCCCATCAGGAAACCCCGAAGGGATAAGCCAAAACACAAGAATAGAGTGCAATAATTTTTTTTTTTAAAAGTTACACCACATTAAGATACAACAAGATATCAAAGATTCAGATTACATAGTGGAAGACATCAACTAACACCTAAAGAGTTTCCCAACGAGATTACTTAAATTTCACAATTCACTTAATTCACACAATTAATCCAATAAGCTGATTATCTTAATAATGAGATAATTCTTAATTAGGATAATTTCTTTCAGAGAATGGAAATATAAATCACAAGCAAAGATTCATCCATTAAGATCTATTCATAATATTCATTCAAGCTTTTCATTAAAATACAAGCCATACATCTAATATTCTAACACACTAGAATTTCATCATAAACATATGAGATCTTTTCAAGCATACTTAATTTCCTTAACAACAACTGAATATATTCCATTACTCTAAGTTACATTCTTTCATATTACAATTTATTGCATTTAAAAGACGTTTGCATACATGCATCTACGATAAATCTCATCTAAACCACTTATGCATTTGATCAAAATGGCATTCAATAAAGAACTGCATATAAACATTTAAAGTTAATTCCATCTTATCCACTTATACATTCTAACATAAGCTATTCATACACGATAAAGTTGAATAAGGGAAACATAAGAGAATAACATCACATAACACCATAATGATCTCGGAGTTCACCCCTAAAGGGATACATCTCCGGGTTTGCTCAACTACAAGACCCCTCTGATAATTAATAAAGTTAAGAATACAAGAGGTTACACCATTACAATCCTGCCATCAAGGCGAAACATAAACAATATACAAACGACCACATCGGTCAATTAATACATAAACGATCCCTGAAAAGAAAAGGATCCAGCTGAACATAATCAAAGCTAATAACAAGGTCCATTGGAGCATCCACAAACTGAGTCATCACCACCCAAGGTCTAACATGAAACCAAGTACTCACAAAGGCATAGACAATAGGACAACCCACAAACGTGCTCCTAACAGGACAAAGCGACAACACACTAGCGAACGTAGGGACAAGTGTCATCACACAACCTGGTATGGTTACCATGGCAGGTCTTCATAGGTTCCGGCACCATACACTGGGTTACCTTGGCAACCTAATCTGAACCTCCAGCCCATCCAAGCCTCATGTGGACCCACACATCCTCTCGTGAAGACAAGGATGATGGATTGCCATTTCAGGCCTTCTCACATCATGTCGGGTCTATGTTAGCGCTCGTCCCATGTGTGAGGCAAATTTATCTTACTTAGAGATTACATCCTAATCTACTGTTAGGTTATCACTTATTAGACTCACTTTCGATGGGTTATCCAGCAACCACTTTGGGCGCGGCCCCCAATCGAAAGCCACTTTCCCATATGACACTAGACTATACTCAGACGAACTCAAAAAACCAAGGAATACACATGGTCAGACGAACGGAGTTCAAAATGGAGAAATCCACCATTTGGTCAAACATGACTTCATATGAGGTGCACTAATAGACGGTACTCTAACTAGAGACCTGACCAACTAAGGTCAACCACGAATCATCATTCCACACCCACATAGAGGATATGACCAAAAACAACACTACCACAAAACAACAGTCAACTCGGAACTGAGGATTGAAACAGGTACCCCAAATCAATCCATACGACAGGGTCCTATCAAACAAAACACGACTTGCCATTACATAAGCAAAAGCGAATACGAAAATTAAACTCGCAAAGGCAATAATCAGAAAAGACAATATTTTCTCATATTGATTTAAGCATAAAAATTGATCCAATTCTCTGATTGATCTAAGTTTTCAAAATGCATTGACGGAAATTCACCGTTACCAGGTGAGTACAATACCACAATTTGTGATAGTACCATTGTCTATTTCTCAAACAGAGGAAAAATATAAATTAACCATTCATTTTACTAAATGAGAATATCAGTAACTAAACAATTTTCCCAAATGATACTTAATTAAATTTCCAAAAGCACATCGTTTAAATTCATAATGTCCAAGGGTTAAATATTCATTTCTAACATTTCCAGATGGCCTATATCATTAAAATTTTCAAACAATATATATTCTTGAATAAAGTATGCTTTTTCTCGAAATTTTTTCCAATATAACAATATTTCATCTTTTCCAAAAGATGCTCCCCTAATATTATAGGTCCAAAAGGATTAAATATTAATTCATATATATTTATAACCCTACGGTTAATAAAATATACACAATTAATATTTAACATTGCATAATAATCAAATTAAATATTAATCAACATATATACATTTATTTCCATTGATAAATATATATTAATATTAATTAATAATTAATTAAACACTTTATAACAAAAAAAAACTTTTTAAAACTAATAAATTTATTTATTAATTTATTTATTTTTTAACTAAAAAAAATAATAAAAAAAAATACCAATTAAAAAGGAGGGGGTTTCCACGTGGACCCCATGTGGTCCCCCATGGGAAAGCTCACGCAGCCCCAAAGGGGAAGCACTGCTTCCCAAGGGAGCACGCAACTCTCCCCAAAGGGAGTGCTGCTGTTCCCAAAGGGAAGCACGCAGCTCCCCTTGGGGTGCGCTGCTATCCCAATGGGATACGCAGCTCCCCAATATAATATACATTTTTTTTATAATAATTTTCATTTTTAAAATTTTTTAAAAGGTCACTGTTAAAAAAAACAACAGTTCCAGCCAGTCTCAGCAGATTCTAAAAAAAAAATTAATTTATTTATTTATTCTCCATTTACAATTCCAAAGGAAACCAGATACTCTTAAACCAACATCATATTTGCCAAATAAGATCTATTAACTTCCATATATTCAACCACAAACAGATATCTCTGATTTAAAGCATGAAGTTGAAGGTATTCATATGGAACTTAATTTTTTTATTTTATTTTTAAAACAACATAGAAATTTCTAGAATATGAGAGGTTTTCAAATTTAAAAGGATAATTCTTTTGGGCATAAGAAAGCTCATTTTCCATGCAAGGATGCAAACAATAAACCAATACCAACTAGTTCCACAATGATTCATAACCTTGAGGCAATCAATGGAGAAATTAAAACTAAATAGCTTGAAGAACATCCAATGCCCATTTAAAAAAAAATTTAAACAATAACTAACTGATAACCAGAATCCTACCTCAGTAAGCATTCCTGGAAAGGATCTGATGAAGAGCCCCAACCTGCAGCTCAAGAAATCCTTCTCCTTCCAAAACCTCCAAATTTCATCCGAAAAATATTTTTCCAACAAAACATTTTTCCAAAAAAAATCCATCCTCCAAAATTTTCCAAAAGTCTAGGTTATAAGGAAGAGTTGACCAAAATTTCCTTTTTTTGGAATTAAAATTTTTATTTAAAATAATTCTCAAAATAATTCTTTTCCAACTATATCAACAAATTAAATTGTTTTTCAATTCAAAATTGATTTTCTCACTCAACTGAAATTTAACCTTTCTATTTCAAAAATGCCAAAAGATTAAATTAATTCTATTGCAATTAAATTTAAATCTTTCTTTTTCAACAGCATATACAAAATGCATTTAATATTCAAAATCAACCATTTAATTGAACTTGCTCCCAATTTAAATCAAGCAATTCAGATTAACAATAATCGCATACGAAATCCCGATTAATTTAGTCCATTAATCTTCAATGCACAAACACATATATAATCAAAATAATTACTAAGGACTAATTAATCAATTTAACCATTCACAGCAAGCACGCAAACCAAGAAAGTCAACTAGACAGACGACTCGCAAACCCAAACAAAAAGGGAATATCGACGATGACTGATGATGCTCACTTGAGCACGACTATGGTCAACTAGGGTCTTATGACCACCTAATCCAACTCTGAGGATAAAAGAGGTACATTCAAACCTGCAAATCCAGGTGAAGATGAACCTCGCACTCATGCGGCATTGTACCTGAAATTTCCTACAACCAAGAGTCATACATGCATACATATATAAACTTAATGAAAGTGTTAGCCCGATATTAATACCATGAAATAGGAACATTGAACAACTTGCATACAACTAGTGTGGAAACCACATCAACAGCTATGCATTAAATCAGACATCTGACTATAACATTATATTAAGATAAACTGACCAAGATTAAACCGAGATAAGAAATTGATTAGGGCAGGGGTACTACAAGAAGAATAGAAACCTATTTGTCCTCTCTAGGTTCTGATGTATGGATGTTGGTTGTGAATGGGTATACAGTCCCTAATAATCCCCCTACTGATTTAGATGCTAAGAAGGAATATGAGAACAATGCTAAAGCTAAAAATGCCATTCTTAGTGGGTTATCTGATAATGAGTTTGTTAAGTTCATGCACTGCTCCTTTGCAAAAGAAACTTGGGATAAGTTGAAAAATATATTTGAAGGCAATGCTAAAGTCAAGGAAGCCAAGTTACAGACATTGAGAGTACAACTTGAGGGTTTGAAGATGAGAGATGAAGAGAAGATTGTTGACTATCTCCAAAGGATTGATGAGACAACAAACACCATTAGAGGGCTTGGAGAAGAAATTAAAGATGAGATGGTAGTGAAGAAAGTACTTAGATCTCTTACATCTAAGTATGATACAAAGGTCTCAACAATAGAAGAAGAAAAAGATTTGAAATTCTTTACAATGGATGAGTTGTATGGCTCCCTAACTGCTTCCAAGATGAGGACTGTCGGTACTGAGGTTGTGAAGATAGAAGTTGCATTCAAAATGTCAAGAAAAGAAAAATAAGAGTCTTCTCATGATGCAACCAGTGAAGACTCTGATAACATCATGGAAAAATTTATTAGAAGACTCAAGATGGGTTCAGGCAAATACAAAGGCAAGCTGCCTTTGAAATGTTTCAACTGTGGAAAGATTGGACATTTTGCTACTAAATGTCCCTATGGTGATAAGAATGAAGATGATCAATCAAGTGGTAGTAGAGAATACAGTAAGGATAGGAAGAATAAAGTCTATCGGCATGGTAAAAGAGGCTACCAAAAGTAGAGCAGTCTTTACACACATGAAAATGATACCACAGAGGAGGAAAGTTCCTTATATGAGTGTTGTAGTGAAGATGAAGTCAGAGAAAACCTTTTTATGGCTCAAGAGGTTCTGGTGCCTAAAGAAGGAGAAGAGGAAGAGAAAGAAGGAGAAGTAGATCTTGAAGTAGAGCTCATCAACACTTTGGAAGGGCTGAAGAAAACAAGAAGAGATCTGAAGAAGGTGAAAAAGGCTGCAGCTGAAGAATAAGAAATGTTGGAAGAGTCTCTTGAAGAATCCAAGAAAATAATTGTAGATCTAAAACTTCAATTGGAAGAGGCCAAGAGGATGTCTGAAGTTACTAGTACCGGTTTGAGTGAAAAGGAAAAAGAGCATCAGAATCTAGAAGCAGAAATAGTCAAACTCCGGAAGGAATTAGAGAAAAGTCAAGAGGAAATAAAAGTGACAAGCAAATATGAAGGAAGCACTGAAGCCCTGGATAAGATGTTGAGCAAACATAAGCAATCTAAAGATACTAATGGCTTAGGTTTTCAAGAAGGTCAAAGTTCAAATAGCAAAGACACATCCGGTAAGGAGATACAATTCACTTCTTCAAATGAAGGTGAAGAGAAGAAGACATTCATGGTAAGAAAGGATACCAACAAGAAGACATATGCAGATGCTGCTAGAAACTGCCACACAAACCGGTATACTCAATCAATGAACCAGAGACCATACTCAATGTACCAAAACACATATCCAAGGAAAAATGCAAGTGTTGATCATGAAGGATTCACCAGAGCTAGCAACATGAAAGGAAGACCCCCAGTGAGGCAGCCGTTTGCAGGTTCAAGACAACCTAACCGATATGCTTGAAATTTTCATGGTTATTGTCACCGGTGTAATAAGTTCGGTCATAGAATGGTAGATTGTAGGAAAATGAATGTCAACCATAGTTTTGAGAGTAGAAACTCATTTTCTTCATTACAAAGTACAAATGTCACATGTTATAATTGTAATGAGTTTGTGTTGGCATTATGGATGAATTGATTATGTATGGTATTGATGTTTTGTCATTGATGTCAACACTAGTTGTTATTGGCAGATAGGTTACCAGTATAATAGCTAGTGTTACCAGTAGAAGAGATTATCTGTTGGACACTTCCGACATGTTTGGATCAGTAAAGTATATTAGATTTCATGAGTTATATGCTCCATGAGAATGTTTTGGTCAGTTGGTATTGGCTTGATAATCGCATGTTATCATACACTCTGGTAAACCCTTACCAGCACTAGTTTATGGCTTTACCAGCAGAGCTTTCATTGAGGAATCATGACAGGATGCACAATTGGTGTTGGTGCAACTTCTTCAAGGATTTTAGGATACAGAAGATGTTAGTTGATCATGCTTTAATTTATTTAAGACATTGTTTTGGCATGGTGGACCAGAATAGGTCTGGTACCTATCTAGGTTATGGACCATTATCATGCTAGAATGTAATCTCCATGTTACCTAGATGATTTGAGATATTTTATGGATTTTCTATTATTGGTTTTATCTTAAGCCGACATGGCATATCATTGTAAAAAGGAATTATATAATTGTAATATCTTTAGGTGGCCAACCTAATTGGTTTAGGCCTTAGGGTTTGTATAAATAAGAGGTAGAAACTCTTTGTAAAATATCATGGTTATTGGAAAGGTCATGGTTAAGGAATGTAATGTGTGAATATTGTAATATCATTTAGGTAGAAGAGTTGATTGATCATTGGTGATCGGATTGGATTTAGAAGAGGATTTAGTCCTCTGGCATTGAGCTTAACTGGGACTGTAATCAGGCATAGTAGATGCTATTTCCAACAGTTCACTCTATTGGATTGTTGTCCATTTATATTGAGAAGGTTGTAGCCTCTCTGTAGTTAGTGAGACTCTTTTTTTAATAAGTAGTATGCTCTAGGCAATGTGCCTTCCTGCAAGTGCAAGCCCCTCATTGTAACACATACTTTCTACAGAAGTATCATCTGACTAAGGGTAGGCTTCCCACTGTGGTTTTTCCCTTTCTGGGTTTTCCACGTACAAATCATGGTATTATGTGGTATGGTTGCTTTGTATTGATTATCTCATTAGTTAAAAAGTTGCATTGTTCACCAGTATCTATTTCCACTGGCATCTGTTTGTGCTTTAGTGGTACTTAATTAGTTTAAGGTTGTATTGTGGATTAAAAGTTATAATCTTTTAACAACTGATCACCCTCCCTCTCAGTTTTTCACTAGTTATCCTAACAAATGGTATCCGAGATTTTGTCCTCTTTTGTATAAGCTTAACCACTCAAGGTAGATCCGATGGCAGCTAACACTTCTAATCCACCAACAACTATTTTTAGAAGATAAATCCCTAAGCTTGATGGAACAAACTATGGGATATGGAAAATTTGAATGGAGATTCATCTGAGATGTCTTGGAAAAGATATTTGGGAGATTACTAACAAAAGATATACACCTTATGATCTGGCATCTGACAATCCTTCTCCTACAGACCTTGACAAGAATATTGAAAATGATTACAAAGATAGAGAAGCCCTCTTGTGTGCACTTACTGATCAACAAATTATGGGATTGATTGGCAAATCATCAACTAAGGTTATATGGGACAAATTGCAAACTTTGAATGAAGGTGACCCTACTGTCAAAATTACTAAACTTGATGGTTACCGGGTAAGGTATGAAAACTTGAAAATGGAAGAAAATGAAAGAATTGCTATGTTTATGGAAAGAGTAAATGAGATTGTTATGGGAATTCAATGTTGTGGACGATTTCTAAGTGAAGATGAAATAGTTTCCAAAGTTGTGAGAGCCCTTCCCTTGGCTTACAAGATGAAGGTAACTGCAATTAATGAGTTAAGAACAATGACAAACACTTAAGTCAACAGAGACATTCTGATTGGGAAATTATCTGCTTTTGAGCTTGAAGAATTTGGATCTTTTGGAGTTGTAAAGTTTGAACCTGCTTTTCATGCATGCATCATCATCAACATCTACCAGAAAAAGTGATTGGAGAGCCCTATATGCAAAAGAATTGGAAGACATGAGGAAAGAAGATGAAGAGATTGAACAAGTTGAAGCCTTATTTGCTAAAAGGGTACCTAAAGGTCCAACTGGAAGTAAGTATGAAGGAAAAGAACCTTTGAAATATTTTTCATGTAATAAGATTGGTCATTTTGCATCTAGATGTCCTGAAAGGAATGCAAGGTTTGAGGAAAGAGTTAAGAAAAATTTCAAGCCTAACCCAAACAAATATAGATTTAAGAAAAACAAACATTGCTACATAGCAGATGAGGAAGGAGTAACTGATGACTCTGGAGATGAACAAATAGAAGACTCTGGTAGTGGATCTGGAAATGAAAAGGAATGGGTGTTCTATGCCTTGAAGGAAGATGAACCTGAATCGGCTGTCAAAAGTGAAGAGAAGGCCCTGGCAGAAAAAGTTGAAGATAAGGATGAATGGGTAATTGATAGTGGATGCTCACATCATATGACTGGAGATAAAAAGAAATTTCTATCCTTGCAAGAATACAATGGTGGTCAAGTCAGATTTGGAGATGACAAGGCATGTATGATCAAAGGTAGAGGTATTATTTCTTTGGATGGCAAGCATAACAATGATAATGTCTATTATGTAGAAGGTTTAAGGAATAATCTTTTGAGTGTTGGTCAATTAGTTGATAAAAGTTTTCAACTTTAGTTTAAGGATAGAAAATGCAAAATCATTAACAAAACTGGTTTGGAGATTGCAATTGGTATTTAGATAGGAAATAACATCTTTCACTTGAACACTGGTAATAAGACATGTTTGATTGCTCATATTCATGAGAGTTGGCTATGGAATGAGAGTTTATGTTCTGTTGATTTTGATTGTATTGTTAAGATCAGTTCAACTAAGGTAGTCAGAGATATACCAAAGATTATGAAGCCTCATAATTCGGTATGTAAGGAATGTCTATTGGGTAATCAAGTCAGAAGTTATTTTAAAAGCACACATGATAAATCTAATGATGTACTTGATTTGATTCACATTGACTTATGTTGTCCAGCAAGGACTAGAAGCTTTGAAGGTGATAGGTATTTCATGCTGATTATTGATGAGTATTCTACAATGATGTGGGTGACTTTTCTAAGGGAGAAGTCTGAAGCTTTTTAGAAATTCAAGATCTTTAAAGCGAAGGTTGAAATAGAAAATGGATTGAAAATCAAATGTCTAATATCAAATCATGGCGGTGAGTTCACTTCTCATAAATTTAACAATTATTGTGAGATAAATGGAATAAGGAGACAACTATTTGCACCTAGGACTCCTCAGAAAATGGAGTAGTTGAAAGAAAGAACAAAACCATTTTGGATGTAGCTAGATATATGATGATGGAAGCCAAATTTCCTCATATCTACTAGAGAGAAGCAGTGAGTACATCAGCCTACACATTGAACAAAGTTCACATTAAAGGTGAAACTGGTAAGACCCCTTATGAAGTATGGTTTGGACATACACCTACTGTTAAGTATTTCAGAATTTTTGGAAGTAAATATTATATAAAAAGAGATGATTCAATTAGAAAGTTTGATTCTAGATGTGATGAAGGGATATTTCTTGGTTATTCAATTCAGAGAAAAACATATAGGTGTTATAACAAAAGATTGCAGAAAATTGTGGAAAGTGCTAATGTGAAAGTGGATGGATAGTACAAAAATCATTCTATATCATATAACAAGGAATCAATAGTAGAAATGATCATAATTGAACCAACAATGCCTCAACCAGTATAGGAAGCTGAAATAGTTACACCAACATAGTCTGAACATTCAACTGTGACTGATGATCAAAGTGGTGAACCTGAAGTTCAAAAGACTCCAAGGTATGTAAGATTAAATCATTCTAAAGATCAAATTATTGGAGATAGGAACAAGGGAGTAATGACAAGAAGAAAAATGGCAAATGAAGAGGTATGTCTTATTTCTCAATTTGAACCGGCAACTGTTATTGAAGCTTGTAAGGATAAACATTGGTTAAAGGCTATGGAAGATGAATTACATCAAATAGAGATGAATGGAACTTGGTCTTTAATTTATCGACCTAAAAATAAGAATTTTATTAGAAATAAATGATTTTTTAGAAATAAACTTAATGAGGATGGTCAGGTTATAAGGAACAAGGCTAGATTAGTTTGTAAAGGATATTCTCAAATGGAAGGAATTGATTATGGTGAGACATTTGCACCTGTAGCTAGAATTGAAGCTGTTAGACTATTTCTTGCCTATGTAGCTTATAAAAACTATAAGGTCTATCAAATGGATGCCAAATGGGCATTTTTGAATGGTGAGATTGAGGAAGAAGTTTATATTGAGAAACCTGATGGATTTACACTGACAGATGACAAAGACATGGTTTGCAGATTGAAGAAAGCTTTATATGGTTTGAAACAGGCTCCTAGAGCTTGGCATGCAAGATTGGATAAATATATTTTGAAGCTTGGTTTTACTAAAGGAAGTGTCGATAGTAATTTATATTATAAGATCATTGATAATGATATTCTGATTATTGAAGTCTTTGTTGATGATATCATTTTTGGAGGAGAAGATAAATTGTGCATGGAATTTGCTAACATCATGAAAAATGAATTTGAAATGTCAATGATTGGTGAGATGAATTTTTTTTTAGGTTTGTAGATTACTCAAACTGACAAAGGCATTTTTATCTATCAAACTAAGTATATGAGGGAATTGTTGAAATTTTTTGGTATGGAGAATTCCAAACCGGTAAGTACTTCTATGGCTACAAGTGAGAAATTATCTATCAAGGATACTTCTTCACCAGTAAATCCAACAAGGTACAAATCTATGATTGGTGGTCTATTATATCTAAATCAGACTAGACCTAATATTATGAATGTAGTAAGTATTGTTTTAAGATATCAAAGTAATCCTAAAGAAAATCATGAATGTTCAGTAAAGAGGATATTCGAGTATTTGGAAGGAGCAACAAAATATGGTTTATGGTATTCCAGAAATGATGATTTCACTTTATGTGCATATACTGATTCAGATTGGGTAGGTGATACTGATGACAAGAAAAACACTTCTGGTGGAGTTTTCTTTCTTAGAAAGAGACTGGTTTCATGGATAAGAAAAAAATAGTCATGCATTTCTTTATCTATTGCAGAAGCTGAATATGTTGCAACAGCAACTAATTGCACTCAAGTCTTGTGGATGAAGCATATGTTGAAGGATATCAGGGTAAATTGTAGTGAACTGATAGTTATCTACTGTGATAACTCTATAGCTATTGACATGTCCAAGAATCTGGTATTTCACTCTGATACTAAGAATATTTCAATAAAGTATAACTTTTTGAAGGACAAGGTAGAAGCAAAGGAAGTCAAACTGGTTTATGTGAACACTAAAGAACAGATTGTAGACATATTCACTAAACCGTTGTCTAAGGAATCATTTGAATACTTGAGAGACAGGTTAGGGGTTTCTGTCCCTCCAACAGAGACTTGATTGATGAAGTTTGTCATCAGTCCATTATGCATTATCAGGAACATTATTCATTCTAGCACTGATGAGTGGTGCTACTTCTCAGGGGGAGTAGTCAGCTCTGAGATATCATTTCTTTGATATTTTTGTCAGGTTTCTGGCATTGATGTCAAAGGGGGAGATATGTTGATGTGAAAATATAAGGAAACTTGTATTCATTGAGGAGAGAGATTTGTTTAGAGCCTTATGGAGATATCATTCATTGGGGGAGAGCTATTGATTGTTGGTTGTCTTCCATAGGGGGAGACTTGTTTGGCATTTCTTGGTACTTAGATGTTTTTCACATCTAGTGTTGCCATCAATGCCAAAGGGGCATATTGTTGGCATTATGGATGAACTGATTATGTGTGGCATTGATGTTTTATCATTGATGTCAACACTAGCTGTTACTGGCAGACATGTTACCGATATAAGATCTAGTGTAACCGACAGAAGAAATTATCTATTGGACACTTCCGACATGTTTGGATTAGTAAAGTATATTGGATTTCATGAGTTATATGCTCCATGAGAATGTTTTGGTTAGTTGGTATTGGCTTGATAATCGCATGTTATCATACACTCTGGTAAACCCTTACTGACACTAGTTTATGGCTTTACCGACAAAGATTTCATTGAGGAATCATGACAAGATGCACAATTGGTGTTGGTGCAGCTTCTTCAAGGATTTTAGGACACTGAAGATGTCAGTTGATCATGCTTTAATTGCTTGAAGACATTGCTTTGGCGTGGTGGACCCATAATAGGTCTAGTACCTATCTAGGTTATGGACCGGTATCATGCTATTGTGTACTCTACACATCACCTGGATAATTTAAGATATTTTATGGATTTTTTATTATTGTTTTGATATTAAGCCGGCATGGCATATCATTGTAAAAAGGAATTATATAATTGTAATATCTTTAGGTGGTTGACCTAATTGGTTTAGGCCTTAGGGTTTGTATAAATAAGAGGTAGAAACTCTTTGTAAAGTATCATCGTTATTGGAAAGTTCATGGTCAAGGAATGTAATGTGAGAATATTGTAATATCATTCAAGAAGACGAGTTGATCAATCATTGGTGATAGGATTGGATTCAGAAGAGGATTTAGTCCTCCAACATTGAGCTTCACTGAGATTGTAATTAGGCATAGTAGATGCTATTTCCAGCAGTTCACTCTATTGGATTGTTGTCCATTTATCATGAGAAGGTTGTAGCCTCTCTGTAGTCAGTGAGACTCTTTTTTTAATGAGCAGTATGCTCTAGACAATGTGCCTTTCTGCAAGTGCAGGCCCCTCATTGTAACACATACTTTCTGCAGAAGTATCATCTAACTATGTATAGGCTTCCCACCATGGTTTTTCCCTCTCTGGGTTTTCCACGTAAAAATCATGGTGTTATGTGGTATGGTTGCTTTGCATTGTTCACTGGTAGCTATTTCTACTGACATCTGTTTGTGCTTTACTGGTACTTAATTAGTTTAAGGTTGTATTGTGGATTAAAAGTTATAATCTGTTAACAAATAATTCACCCCCCCTCTCAGTTGTTCACCGGTTATCCTAGCACTTTGATCACAAGAGTTATGAATGTAGGAGTAATATGCAAATTTCCTACATGAATGCCTTGAGTACTTCTTACAGTGCTAATGTGAAATGTTAGAAGTGTCAAAATTTTGGTCACATAGTAAGGTATTGTAATCTGAAAACTAACAAGCAAAATAAAATAGTACCGGATGAGAAGTTAGACACAAAACCGGAACAAAAAGTGACAAAAGAGGAAAAGAAAGAAGAGAAACAGGTTTGGGTAGAGAAGGAGAAAAACAAGACAGAGTCTAGCCTGATTATGTAGACTGCTCTACATGTTGAAAGGAGGAATCTATGGGTAGTTGATAGTGGTTGCTCAAATCACACGATTGGAGATAAGAAAAAGTTCATCAAGCTTGATGATTGGAATGGTGGTTTAGTCCGATTTGGTGATAACTCCTCCATCAAGATCAAAGGTCGGGGTACACTGAATATTGATCACAAGCTCAAGGCTCATGATGTGTACTATGTGGAAGGACTAAAGTATAACCTATTAAGTGTAAGTCAGATGTGTGACAAAGGGTACAAGTTTACATTTGACTCTACCGGTTGTCAGATAAGAAAGAAGAGTACCTGTTAGGTTGTAGCAGAAGGAAAGAGGATAGATGGTAATGTCTACAATCTGAAGGAATGCTATGAGTCCCAATGCATGATGAGACATGTTGATGAAATATGGTTATGGCACTGGAGATTAGGCCATGTGAACTTTGATAATCTCGTTAAGATAAGAAAGAATCGGTGTGTGAGAAACATACCTCAAATCATAAAACCAGCAAGCACATTCTGTGATGAATGTGTCAGTGGTAAGCAAGTAAAGGTCATATTTAAAACAAAGGAATATAACACCTCAAGACCTTTAGTGTTGATACATACAGACTTATGTGGGCCAACAAGGATAAGAGCATTGGCTGGTGAAAGGTATTTCATGTTGCTTATAGATGATTACTTAAGAATGACTTGGGTAACCTTCCTACATGAAAAGTCACAAGCATTTAAGGGATTCAATATTTTCAGGAAGATGGTAGAAAATGAAAGTTGGTACTGGGTAAAATTTTTAAGATCAGACCGAGGTGGAGAATTTTCTTCCAATGAGTTTGTTGACTACTGTAAGAGACATGAAATCTGAAGACAGTAGGGTGTGTGCACAAAGATGGTGGTCAGAAAAGTGGACATCACCCAAAAAGAACTTGGAAAAACAAGTAGTGCATATGCAGTTTTAAAATTTCAAATTCCCGTGTATGCGCTTAGGTTTGTTCTTCCCGAGCCTACAAAAGGTAGTGCGTATGTGCTACTTTTAGGAAAATGAGCGCATACGTGCTCCTCATGGGAAAATGAGTGCATACACGCTAATAATCCAAATAAAACTACATATGCGGTGCCTGGTAAAAAAAGTTTTAAAAAAAAAAATGGGTCTCATTTACCCGTAAATCACGTTTTTAACTTCATTTTTTCCCCATTTTCTCACCTAAACTACAAACGGGGTGCTAGATTTGTCCTCCAGGCTATGGATCAAGGTTAGTTTTTGTTTATTTTTGTCTTTCTTTCTGGTTTATGCAATTTGTTTTACATTTTGAATTTAATTTCATTAATTTTGATTAGGTTTTTTAATTTTTTGTTTCAAAAACCAAATTCTTCTAATCCAGAACAAGAACAACCAAATGCACCTCCTGAAAACCCATAAGAACAACCAAATGCACCTCCTAAAAACACACAAGAACAACCCCCAGTTCCTCCTTTTGACCGCACAACCGAAACACAGGAAGAATTAATTAATCAGTTAGGACAAAATACGTCTAAAATCAATAGACTGATTGTAAAATTGAAAACTTCTGAACTTGACCATCATCAATCCCTCGCCACTAGCCTAGAAACATTATCTAGTGGTGCCATAGCCGTTTCCACATAAATTACCAAGTGGGGAAGCTTTAGGGATAGGTGTCGTCAATTCTATGCCAATGGGCTATCATACGATGGAGTAAAAAACAAAAATATTTCTAAACAACAAATATGTGCCTGTTTTGTTGATCCGAAAACTAATCAGTCATTACCTTTTAATGCAAAGAGGTTTCCCATACACTGGTGTGCTAATGCATAGATGAAGAATTTTTTTTGGCAGAGGTGGTGGATGGTCTTTGATGATCCACCTTGTAATAATTATGAGGTGCCATTATATTTTTTGAGAAAAATATATTGTGAGTTTGTGCTCAATGTGCGGCCAAACTATTTTGACATGAGAGAGTTTCATAGTAGAGGTGGTGGCTCTGCCCAAGATAGACCTGGAGCCCGTAGGCGATTAACCGCAGAGAGTCACCACCCCCTAGCACCCAAACCCAAGGTGCATTAGGGTATCCCATTAGAGCTGAAAGAGTCGATGGAGCTATAGACTCTTCAGGAAGCCACAACATTGACTGGTGCCATCATCCAGCATGGGACATCATTAGCACACCCTATTGTATTGGATGATGAGTCGTTAGAGAGTGACATAGAGCCCATCTAGCATTTGTGTGTCAGTTGCTCGGGGATATGCTCGGGGATAGATGATGCAGCCAGTGCAGATGGATACTCATATCATCTGTGCACCATTTGCGATTGTAGATGTCAGGCTCACATGGTTGAGGATGTTGCGCTGACAGATGAGTTGATGGACATGGTGTTTGCCCATGAGCCACAGACATAGGTGTGTTGATTTGAATTCATAACATTTTATTTATCAGTCACTTTAAATTTGTAATTACATAAAGGAATTTTCATTTATACATCGATTTAAATTGAGACAAATAATATGCATTTCAGGATGCAGCAGAGGTATCCCATACACCTCCCCCAATTACCATAGCTGCAACTTCGATGCCTGAGGTATAAATTTTGTAACATGTTAAAATAGAATAGTACACTTTGAATTCAAAAAAATACAAGATATACTAACTATCTTTAATGCTTGGTCCAATTTCTGGTTTGTAGGTGTTGACAGGGGACGAAATATCTCAGATTGATGACATCATTCTCTCAGCGATAGATTTTGGCCTACAAGGCTATACGGTATCATATTTTGTATAACTGTTTTTATGTATTGTTTTGATGGAATATGCAAGACATTTCATTTTAGATTTTTAAATTATGTTTAATTTATTATCTGTACTAATATATCATGTTAATTTTGTGTTTTCAGGGTACCCCCTCTGCGTCTAGGGCTCGTCCTAAGAAAAAGAATTCCTCGAAGATGCCAAAACGTGTGAAGAAGGTAATTGAACATATTTTTAGTTGTACAATTGTTTGAAAATATTGAAATCAAGTATTAGTTGGGGTTTGTAGATTGATTAGTGTTTTTTGTCTATTTTACATGTACAACGGCCATTGATCTTTGTAGATATGTTGAATGCATCTGATTCACCCACGGATCAAGAGAGGGCAGAGGTATGTATCTCTACTTTATTTTCTTGATTTCATGATTATATGCATGCGTACATGTGAACTTGTGATATATTATAATCTTATAATTTTTTCATACAGGAAATATCCAACCTATCTCGTCAATGGTGAACCCTCCTCCTTGCACTGGAGAAGCATCTCAGGATCCGGTACACTTTTGTTTGATATGTAAAATTAATTTTTTTCAACCTTTAATACTTATCATTATATTAATTGTATTTAATCTTTGTACATTTTTTGTATAGGTAATAGCGATAGTTTCTACATCGATGGTGAGCCATCCTCAGTCCATTGGAGAAGCATCTCAGGCACATGTACGTCATTGTTCTCTATATTATAGCTTTTAAGTGTTTTTGATATATTTATGTTAGTACATTGTATTAATTGTACATTTAATCTACAATAGACTCCTTCGCGGTATGTCCATAATGTGGATCCATTTAAGTATGTCTTCAAGAAAACTCCTAAGAGTGACAAGGAGAGGAGAGCGAAGACATTAGCTCCTGGATTAGCCGTTGAGGTAATCTACATTTCAATTGAAAAGGAATTAAAGTTAAATGCATAGTTATGTTGTTAATTGTGAACTATTTTCTACAAAAGAATTCTAACTTGGCTTTTGAATTGTGGTTTTGCAGCCATCTACAGAGTCGCGTACTGTGCCAAAGAGGCTTGATTTTGATGATCCACCACAAGTTTAGGATCATATAGTGTTAGTTTTGGTCATAGAATGACCAATACATGTAGATATATTCTACATTTTTATTGTATATCAATTTGGACATGGCATATGCCACATTTTTGTAATACTTGTATTGACTTGGCAGACATGCCTTTATATATATATATATATAAATATCTTTATTCGATCCAATAAATGTGTAATGAGTTCATTATTTTGTATTCGTTGTATTTTGTGGTTGTCCTTTTATAAATTTAAATGAATATTTGCATATGTAATCAACAATATGAATATAAACAACAAAAATATATGATATAAAACATTGCAATCGTGGAATATGATTTGATAAAATTTCTAAAATGTTGAATTAACCCTACAAAACTCCTTGTATTCAGTTTATTATTCTGTATTCACTGTATTTGGTGGCTGCCCTTTTATAAATTTAAATGAATATTTGCATATGTAATTAACAATATGAATATAAACAACAAAAATTGACAATATGAATATAAACAACAATGTGTTTGGTGCGAGAGCACCCTCACGCTCGCAATGGTCAAATTTTGTTTGTTGTGTGCAAAAACCGATGTTGTGAGTGCGTTCGGGTGGGTAGGTTTATGCTAGGCATGCCCCTATCATGCATCCCAAAGCACCAGAACATCAAGAGTCATACCCTACCGGTGTGATCTCTCAAGTGCTCTGAGTCCAAAAAATTGTAAAAATTTGACGGACTATTTCTTCCAATCCATGACACATACAGTTGATTTGTTTGATCCCATGGGGTTGTATGAGGCTCGTCTACAATGGCCTATCTCGGTTTTCGACTACTCGGAGCCATTTTCAATTAGTAGCATTTTTTCGCCTGCTCCAAAAACCGTCAATTGCTTGCAAGGAAAAGTTGCAAGATTGACTAGAATTGATTTTGTTCATCATGTGCACAAACAAACATCACGAGCATGTCTAGGTGGGAAGGTTTAATCTAGGCATGCCCCTGTCATGTATCCCAAAGTACCAAAACTTTGAGAGTCATACCCTACCGGTGCGATCTCTCAAGTGCCTTGAGTCCAAAAAATTGTCAAAATTTGACAGACTGTTTCTTCCAATCCATGAGACATGTAGTCAATCTGTTTGATCCTGTGGGGTTGTGTGAGGCTCCTCTATAATGGCCTATCTCATTTTTTGATGACTCAGAGCCATTTTCAATTAGTAGCATTTTTTCGTCTGCTCCAAAAACCGTCAGTTGCTTGCAAGGGAAAGTTGCAAGATTGGCTAGAATTGATTATGTTCGTCGTGTGCACAAACTGACATTGTGAGCACATTCAGGTGGGTAAGTTTACATTAGGCATGCCTCTGTCATGCATCCCAAAGCACCAAAACATCGAGTCATACCCTACCGGTGTGATCTCTCAAGTGCCCTGAGTCATAAACTTTGTCAAAATTTGACAGACTATTTCTTCCAATCCACGACACATACGGTCGATCTGTTTGATCCCGTGGGGTTGCATGAGGCTCTTCTATAATAGCCTATCTCGATTTTCGATGAATCAGAGCCATTTTCAATTAGTAGCATTTTTTTGCCTGCTCCAAAAATCGTCAATTGCTTGCAAGGAAAAGTTGCAAGATTGGCTAGAATTGATTTTGTTTGTCGTATGCACAAACCAACATCATGAGTGTGTATGAGTGGGCAGGTTTACACTAGGCATGCCCCTATCATGCATCCCAAAGCACCAAAACTTCGAGAGTCATACTCTACCGATGCAATGTAGAAGTTGCTTGACAACTTTTTTGACAATTTTTTGGACAACACTGACAATTTTTGCTCAAATTGTATCTAGTCTCAATCTATGACCCCTATGACCCGATAATGACTCAAATAATTATCCATGATTATACAAGAATCAAGAATGCTCATGATTGACCAGGGATACATCACATATACTCAAAACATAGTCACAAAACATTGACACACAAAATAGCCACAAAACATTGTCACATATTATTCAAAAATTTGCCTCTAAATATGGTCAAATGAGCTCTTGGCTATTTGATTATACAAAAAACTGTCTTACAAATCATCTCATGGGATTTTATACAAAATTTGGCATTACAATATGTGCAATTCAGCTCATCGCCATTTTAATATACAAATCATCTCATGGGCTTTTATACAGAATTTGGCATTATAATATGTGTGATTCAGCTCATCGCCATTTTAATATACAAAATTTGGCATGTACATGTGTATAAATCAACTCATTTCCACTTAAATATACAAAATTATGCCCCTAAACATGTCAAAATCAGCTCATGGGCATTTATATATACAAAAAAAGAATATAGAACAATTCATTGACAATTTATACAAAATTCTCAAAATCATTCTACTCTGAACCGTAGAATCAATCAAGTAATCCTCTAGGATCGGCTCTAACCTATATTGTGTCAAGTATTTCCTCGTGGTTAGATTCACAAACTTTCCATAAAATCTTGTTATGAGGTCTACCATGATACTTCATCAAATAAATATTTTTTGCAACAACAAGGTTAGAGAAATGAAGAATATGTCTGTGTGTTTCAAAGTCCTCGAACAACCAAACATCATAATTCTTGATAGGGTATCTCCAAAGCCATGTTCTTGTCATGACAACAGACCCTATTGGGTACTCAATACCCTCTCCGTCAATGATTGTGGTTGTCAATTTTATTTTAGGCTCAACACAACGACACAAATAGTAATATGTTCCTTCTTCATTGTTCTCTTCTGCAACAACTACATACACATGACTTGCATTTTATAAAGTGTTAATTAATGCCAAAAATAAAGTATGATGTACAACAAAATGAACCAAAAAGAATACTTGCAAAAAAATTAACTCAAAAAATCACCTGAATCCACTAGGTCGGATACATGGTCAAAATCCACTCGTCTCCATCTGGCTCAATTGTAGTGCTTTGGGAATTTGATATGAATCAATGGGAACCAATGGTCTACAATACCATTTGTCAACCCACTCTTCTGATTCACATTCTTCCCACAAACAATACATGCATGAAGAGAAAAAACATACCATCTATCTCATATAAATTACCAGTGAACTCGAATTTGAACTCATAAATGAGTGCATGTCACTCAATCCTGCAACTGTACATTTTTCAATGTTAGATTCGGTGATCAACCAAAAATATCTATGAACCAATGACGTACCTGGATTACCTAGACCCATCGTAGACTTACACCATCGCACAATTTTTTCTGCATCTACCAACTCAGCGCCACCTTCATACTTCAATTCTTCCCTGGCTAGGGCTCTTTTCACACATGCTCCTGCACCATCATGCTCTCCCTTACCATGTCCAGCCTCAATGAAATTCCAAAAATGTTGTACACCGCTTGTCACATGCATCCTTGTCAACCAATAAAACATCCTTGCATTCTTGAATTGTGCAGTGCAATTATCTGACCATATTAAGTGTCGGTTGTATCGTATGTTCCTTTCCCTTAAACTATCATAGAAAAATTTAAAGCATCCTTGTACAAACTCTGATGAATGAATACGATCATCACTTATGTAGAAGTGATACTCTCTTACAACCTTTCTATCCTCCTCTGTGCTATCATCTGCATGCATGAATGCTATGTGTACAAAAATAAAAACTTGTGTAGAGTGATAATACATGGATTGCACATCATTTTGAGGTTGTAGTGTATAATTTTCAGAAAAATCAATGATAGAGACAATGGTGCCAAGAGGAAATGTGTCCTTACATAACTTGAATTGCTCATCTAACCATCGAGCTCTATGTGTATGCAATATGTACTCATAAACTAGTTTCTCTTGAAACATTTTCATAAATTGAGCTACACATATATCATTTTTCACTAGCTCACATCTCTTCAAATCTTTTCCATCTTTAACTCCATATGTGACTGTCTTGTATTTTCCAAAAGAAACTAGTTTCGTACCAATTTCATGTGTGCTCTCCAAATGTATGCATCTTGGTAAACATTGCAAACCACCACATATAGTACAAGAACCTTCCAAACAAGGCATCTTATAATAAATGCAACCATCATGTCTATTACATAGCACACTTGAAATAAATTCTCTTGCCGACTTAGGAGGTGCTTGTATATTACATTCCCGTAAAACATCGTTAGTGTGCAAAGTAGAACAAATATGACAAAAAATATCATAATGCATGGAAAATTCAATATGCATCCTACAACAACACATGGTGCATACATGATTAATCTTAATATAAAAAGGTTTTGCCATTTCAAAAAATCTTTGAGAAATTTTTATTTGAGGAAACTTTTGAAGGAATCTTTCATAAAATTTAGTTTGAGTCATATCCAAATAGTGTTTTGCATGTGGCTCATGATTTTTAGACCCAATTCGTCTTCTAACAACATCTCTTTGGTTGGGCGATACTCTTGTGTTGTCATGCTAAAAATTTTCAATTAATGTTTTTAGTGCATCTACAACAACCTTGTCTTTGCATGGTAGTCTACCTGAGAATGCCCAAAGAGAATTATTGTTAGGTTCCTCTATTTGTTCTCGCCTCTATAATGCTTTACTTAATGTTGTTCTACTAACGTTTAATGACTTACTTGTTTTGCTTATCAAACGATCTTTTTTTATTTTCTTGCTCATTATGGCTGATGTAATGACACGTCGAGTAGCATTAGAATCTTTACTACATGATTTTGAACCAATAGATTGATATGCATCAAATAGATTTCTGACAATAGTTCTTTCACTGTTACTTTTAGATGATCTTAGGCCTAGAATTTTCATTGTCTCTCTAAAATTCAAATTTTTAATCATTTGAACAATTAATTGATATCTTGCGGTTTGATTTAAGTTCTTAAAATAGTTTTGCCATATTATTTTAACCATTCTCCTACAAGTTCGTTCATTCATTTTATTGGGCATTGACTTCAATATATTCTCATCAATGTCAATTAGATACTTTGGTTTCCTACAAATGATTCTAGGAGGTGTTAACATCGGTGCATTATGTACATTTAATTCATCAAGTAGAGAAGGTGCAATATATTCATCATTTCATTGATTATTCAATGTAGTATCTTCTTCAATTGCATTAGGTTCAAACGGTAAATTATCAAATGTTTCTTCTTCAATTGCATTAGGTGCATTATATTTGTTTGGTAAATCGAATTGAGATGTTGAGGATGACATACCTTCTTCTCTGATTGTTCTTTTTAGGTCCCGGGGACAACTGAAGGGGGGGGGGGGGGGGGTGAATCAGTTGTCAAATAAATTCAAACCAAAAACAACTTAACCAACTTAATGCTTAATACCGGTAAACCATTTAAGTATGTTGGTAGACAATCTTAATAGTTAATTGCTATACTGGTAAAGATTAGTGCATGAAACATAAACACAAAGTCATCCACAACACATAAAACCAATATTTGTACGTGGAAACCCTATAAGGGGAAAAACCATGGTGGGAAACCTTACCCACAATTAGATCATACTACTGCAAATAGTAAGTGTACATAAATGGGGTCTGCACATGCAGAAAGGCCAAGCACCTAGAGCTCACTGCTCAATCACAAAATGGGAGTCACACTGACTACAATTGGATGGTTAAATCCAATAAGAATGTACTACTCAAAATAGCATCTTCATATGCTGGATTCAGTACCAGTGTAATGCTGATATGCTTCCACAAAAACCTAGCTTCACCTTCAAATGATGTCTACGTGTATTGCACTGCTTAATCTCGCATGCCTTCACACAATTCTCTTTCGCATTCCACATTTGATCTTACAAATAAGATCTTACATTTATACCATAACCTAAGACCAATTTTAGTAGGTCGGCTCTACAAGATATTACAATAAAAATATTTTACAAACAATATAATATCTAATGCAATAACCGATTGAACATGTTGGCTTAATGCATTTACAACAATAATTAATCATCTCTATAGCGTGCCATACTGATCTGGAAAAGATAAACCTACTGGTGTAACCCTGGATAACCCTAGACCTATTTGCCGGTAAAAACAAATATGCAAATATGAATATACCAATGATTAATTCATTAAGATAAGATGTCCACATGATGTCTTCGATATTACCAAGTGTCTTCCATATCATTCCAAGTGCTGGTGATCATTATCCTGCTCGTGAACCATATACCAGTAACTGTGCAATAGTTACTTGCTTGCTGGTGAATGCTGCTGGATCTCCAAAGTGCTAGTTTTTTAGTAGGTGTTGACATCAATGACAAAATCATACCAAAATACCAACAATCTCCCCCTTTGGCATTGATGGCAACACAAGATGGAAAAACCATCAAAGTGCCAAAACAGAAATGCCAAATACCAAAAACCAATAATCTCCAAAAAGATCATATAGAGAGTAATAATCTCTCCCAAACAACAATCTCTCCCCCTGGGAGCAACAAATTTTTTTTTTTTAGTTTTTCCATACCAATCTCTCCCCCTTTGACATCAAATGCCAAAGTTACAAAAAAAACCAAGTTCATATACAAAATACCAATCAATTCAATATAGCAACTACTCCCCCTGAGAAGTAGCTTCCTCATCAAAGATCGAAATAAAAGATTTGTCTGTTAATTCTGCCGGTTGATGACAATCATCAACTTCCTAAGTCTCTACCAGTGGTGGTATGACTCCAAGCTGATCTCTGAGATATTCAAAAGTCTCCTTAGGCAAAGGTTTTGTAAAAATATCTGCAAGTTGTTCTTTAGTATTCACATAAACCAATTTTATCTCCTTTTCTTCAACTTTTTCCTTTAGAAAATGTAGTTTGATAGAAACATGTTTTGTTTTAGAATGTAGTACTAGATTCTTAGATATATCAATTGCTATAGTGTTATCACAATAGATAGTAATAGGTTCCTTGCATTTTACCTTTATGTCTTTCAACATTTGCTTGAGCCATAGTACCTGTGTATAGTTGGTTGCTGCTGCAACATATTCTGATTGTGTTGTTGATAAAGATGCACAACTTTATTTCTTACTCAACCAAGAAACTAATCTGTTTCCAAGAAAGAATGCTCTGCTGGTGGTGCTTTTCCTATCATCCACATCTCCTACCCAATTTGCATCTGTGTATGCACATAGATCAAAATTTTCATCTCTAGCATACCATAATCCAAGATTTATAGTGCCTTGTAAGTACCAGAAAATCCTTTTTACTGTCGATTCAAGATTTTCTCTAGGATTACTTAGAAATATTGAAACAATACATACTACATTCATAATATCAGGTATGGTTTGTGTTAAATACAGTAAACCTCCTATCATAGTGTAAAGCGGAAAATTGAACCCTAGGTGTTCTCCCCCACTCCAAGGAGAAAGGGGGGTCACTAGGATTGACGGTTTTCACTTAGGAGGGACTTCACATTCAAAAGAGGGGTTGAAACCCACAAGATCCAATCCCACACAATGCAAGATTGGATTCCAAATGAGTTTCAAGGGTTGTGACATCAAGGATACCCTCTTTTGTAAAGAATGTAGATAGAAGATTGAACTAGGAATGTATGTAGAAGTAAGAAAGATTCGCTTATAAACGGAGATAGGAATATAGGATAAAGCTGCGGACCTAGAATTAGTAGTAAAATGTCGAGACGGTGCTGTTCTGCAAATTCAGGCGAAAGTTGATGGGACGATGGCGCCCGGCGTGCACAAGGTCCTCCAAAAAATCCGCGAAACGAAGGGGGATCTGTTCGTCTCTGCACAAGGATTCCAGATCTTCAATTATAGCCGCGTACCTGCAACCTACACACAGAAAAGAGAGGATGATTGGGGGGTTAGGGATTAGGGGTTTGCCTTTAGGTCAAACCCCGGTTTTGGAATTAACCAAGAAATGAGAATGTTGTAAATGTAAATGTTTGTAATGTAAACAAGTACTGATACCTTGTTGTAAGAATGTTTGTATTGCTACATGCGAAGGTGTAAATGTTGTTGTATGTTGTATGTTGTATGTGATATGTGATCTCCTCTTCAATGGTTGAATCCTTGTCTTGAATGCAACACTTAGCCTTGAATGGAGACTTAGAATGATCAATTGCTTGAAGGAATGCTTGAATGCTTGAATGCTTGAATGCTTGAATATCGTTTCCACCTTTTTTCCATCTTTTCAAAATGGGAGAGGAAATGTAGTTTATATACTTGTCAATTAGGGTTGATAGACTGATTTTTCCGACCTTGGGCCGACCAGGAAACATTATTTTCCAATTTGCAAACATAAAGACCTGAGACCCAAAAGAGACCGGGCCCAAAAATAGGGCCAGGGACCAGGGCGCTGGGCAACATGGTCCTGGGGGACCAGGGCGCTGGGAGGCCTAGTCTTGAAGGACCAGGGCACTGGGCACCATGGTCCCACCTCCAGGGATAGCAGGGTGCAAGGAGGATCAGGCCAGGGTGCTGAAAAATGCAGTTTTTGATGTCATGAACAAGTTTCGGGGTCTCCATTCAGGTTCAGTGTTGCGTCGCCATCGTGAAGACCCAAATGCAGTCAAAATTGCAAGTGTCACAATTTTAGGATGCTACATTTAGCCTCCACTTTAGTGGGAGTATAAGCGTACCCCCATACTTTCGGTAAAGTACAAGGAAACAACATTGAAAGACTTTCACCACGTCAAGGAGGCAAGATATACCAAGCCCCCAGTGGACTAAAGATCTTACGACTTTAATTGACAAAGTAAAAGGGAAGATCATGAGGGAGAACCATGACTGTTTGTAGTAAGGTTCCCTCTCTATGAGTCATGCAAGAAAGATATCAAAAATTTTCAAGGCAAAGCTAAATTTGTCAAGAAATTTTCAAGTATCTTGAAGAGATATGAACAGGGTGTATGCCCCCCTACGTTAAAGCGATCGCACACGCCTCATCGGGGGTGATTGCTTTAAGGTAGTGATACATATAGGAAATGAGAAGGAAAGGAGCACGTTATCACAAGGATTTAGCCCCCAAGTGTGAGATAAGCCCAAGGATAATAGACACAAAACACAAAGCACAAGGTGACTTCGCTTTCCTTGGGGTCAGTATGCTGTATGATAATTCATGTATATCATATGTATGTATGCATAATTGTTCTTCATTCCCCAATCAAGGAAGGTCACCTAGAAGAAGGGAACACATGTGTCTTTTGAGTCAACATGAGAGAGACCAAAAGAGATCTCAATGTTTTGCATCGTCCTCAAGTAGACAACACTAAGGACAACAAATAGAAGAATGAGAATAACACATAGAAGAAGTAACAAAAGAGAGGCGGAAAGAGTCTGCTATGCTAATGAACTAGTCTAGCACATCATATACCCCCGATCTTGCTGATCAATGTTTCGGGAAGGTAGGGAACACGCTAGAGGAGAAACATCCAACACAGTAGATGGAGCTATCACAAGATCCAAACAAGGGCTATGTTCATGTTCCAAGCCACGTTGTTCTTGTCTAGGAGCTAGGATAAGTGCTTTAGAAAATTCGTTAGATAAATGGTTATCAAGATCAACATATTCATATTCACTATCAGAATGAAAAGAAGTAACATTTTCATCATGAATAACATTTTCATCTATATCATCATCAAGATTTATAAAAATAGGATCTTTAACTCGCACAGGATCAAGACCATCATGCATCTTATGTTTAGGAGATTTTGGCTCAATTTCTGGTTGAGGAGAAAATGGAATAATGCTAGCTGAAGGTGTTTTTGGGGATTGCAAAGTTTGAGAAGCAGCTGCCTGAGCTCTAAGACAACGCTTTCATCGGCGTTCACGTGCAGAACTATTTCGTCTAGTCTTAGTAGGAAGTTGAGAAGATTGAGGAGGAGGAATGTTCTCATCCTTATCACTTGGGTGTTTAGGTTGTGGTCTCTTAGGCTGGATAATAGGAGAAGAGGAAGGTCTCTTCTCTCTATAAAAGGAAGGAGGAGGAACTACTCCATATAAAGGAAGAATATTTGGTTTAGTAAGGAGACCAAGTCCATCATGACGAGGAGGTATAGGTCTACCTTTAGAAAGTTTATTAGGCATAGACATAGTCACATCCATGGGGATGGGTTGGGAATCTTCTTGAGGAAAGACATTAGTTTTATCTTTCAAAGGAAGAACTTCCTTCTCAAGAATGATAGAAATATCAAGTTTGGGTGTTCTAGGTTCACTTAGAGATAGGATCATATCTTTTTTCCACTTTTGATAAGATTTGAAAAGATGATCACTTCGCGGAGGAAGAGATTGGAATTGTTTAGGCCAAAAATAATCAATAGGAACGCTAGAAGTTCTTTCAGCTAGTTTAAAGAGACTATGATTGACAGTAACAACTTCACCATTATGGGGAAATTTCAAACACTTGTGAATAGGAGAAGCAATAGCTTTCATGGAAGATAGCCAAGGATAGCCTAGCTTCACACGAAATTGTTCAGATGAAGGAATAATAGCAAAGTTCACATCAAGGGATTTGTTATGGACCTCAATAGGTAATGTAATAGAACCAATTGCAGGAGAAGAAAATGCATCAAATAATTTCACAATCACATCTGTTTTGTCATATATCACTTGATTCAATTGCAAAGTAAAAAGAAATTCTTCAGTAATGATATTAACCATACAAGAAGGATCGATAAGCACTCCACGACAAGGTGTATTCTTGACTTTTGCAACTATATATAAAGGACCATCAGGTGCCCTGATAGTTTCACTAGAATCAAATGTGATGGAAGGTTCTTTAGGGTTTTTCTACTGCTCTACAAAGTTAATCACATTCGGAGTCATAGACACAAGATCATCAGGCGAGAGACAGAGGAATCATTAGTATCAATCGCATTAGAGGTATGAGAAGGTGATGGATCAGTAGAAATCTTAAGATTTTGGTTAGGAGGAGCTACAGATGTATTGCCTTTATCATTCACACCAGAAACAGAGATAGTATTATTATCAATCAAATCTTGAATTTTACCCTTTAAAGCAAAACATTTTTCAGTATCATGCCCAGTTTGACGATGAAATTGACAAAAAGATTTGTTATCAAAATAGGGTGAATTAATCTTTGTAGGATCTATTTGCCTTATAGGAGGAAGAGTAAGCACATTTTGTTCCAATAACTTGTTCATAATACTATGCAATGATTCATTCAAAGGAGTAAACTTTCTTTCTTTCCTGAAAAACTTAGAAATAAGAGGCACACCTGATGCTGCATTCACATTGTTGTTGATGATGTTTTCATTGAATTTAATGGACTCTCTGTTCGGTTTAAACTTCCCAAATGGTTTTTGACTACTATCACCCTTATCACTCGGAGCCATAGGATGTGATTGTTCCATTTGACTCGCAGTCAGTTGATAATTGTGAAGAGTTGCACACAACTGTTGGAAAGAAGTAAACTCAGAAAATGAGAGTTTTTCTCTAATGTCTTTTTGTAAATTAGAAATAAAGATTCTTTGAATATCATTGTCAGGCACTGGAAAAGAAATTTGAGCATACAAATGCTTATATCTACCAATGAAATCAGTCACTTTTTCTTTAACACCTTGTTTACAATGCATTAAATCAATCAAAGTAACTTTAGGACTTATATTGTTTTGAAATTGTTGAATGAAAGCATTTGCCAGTTGTTCGAAAGAAGTAATAGAATAGGAAGGCAACAAGCAATACCATTGTAGAGCCTTGTCTCTTAATGTTCTAGTAAACAGTTTTGCAAGCAACCTTTGGTCATAAGCAAAATCAGTACATATTGTTTGAAAAGTCTTAACATGTGTTAGAGAATCACCCTTACCATTATAAAGCTCCAAATGCGGAATTTCAACATGTTTAGGGGGAATAGCTCAAACAATGTCAAGAGAAAGTGGGCTTGCAACATCAAATGTGGGCACACTAAACTTAGATTGATTCATAGAGGCAATTTGTTGTTGTAAAGAAGAGACAGTTTGTGCAAGATTGTTAATGGTCGCTTCAGTCGAAGAGTTCATATTAGACGTGTTAGATTGAGATGGATGTGTTATGTTATTGAAAGAAGGTAGAGAGTAAGGTGGCAGGACACTATGATAGTTAGTCATAGGAGATGATTGAAAAGGAGGAACACTACAAGGAGGAATGGAATGATTAAATGAATTGCCCCCTTGTGCCAGGTTCATTTGTGGAGATGTAATAGGAACACTTATTGAAGGAATGAATGAAGAAGTCGGTTTAAATGAAGGAAGAGGATAGATTGAAGAAGAAGGATTGCCCCCATGACTGGTGATCATAGGTGGAATTTCTTGTATTGAAGTAGTCATTATGTTTGATGTAAAAGTAGGTATACTAGCAATAGAAGTTGTCAAAGGAATAGAATGATTGACTTGAGTAGGAGGTTGTGTATAACCCAAAGTTTCAGCACAACTCTTCATAGGCATCACATTCGAATCCACAATGTGTGCAATACCACGCAAAATATCAATTCCATTCTTATCACTTTGAAGCATATGTTTTAGACCCTCAATTAAAGGAAGAGCTTGACCATCGAGGTATTCTTGAGACATCCACTGTCGAAAATCGTCAAATTGGTTATTCAATTTCGAAAGTTGTTCTTCAGAAACCTCATGGAGAGCTTCTTCATCATTAAGAGGATTAGAGGAATTACCCATGTCCTCGTTAAAAGGGCCATTCAAATTAGGTTCCATCTCCTCAGTAATTAAACCTTGGAAAGACTTAATTCTAAGGCTTCGTCTAACAGGAATAGTGTAAGTAGGGCTTATTGTTGTAAAACTCATGCACTAGGGAGGGAGAGAAGATTTTGAATTTAGAGGTAGCAAATTTTAGTAAAATCAGCCAATCTCCTAGATTTAAGCTGTTAAATACAATCAGGTCAATCTCCCGAAATTTTAGAAAAAATGTCCGGGACCGTGGCGAACGGAGTGCACACGGTCCTCGCCACTTTTTTCGAAATTTTCAGGGATGAAAGTTATGATGATTTTAAAGCTAACCTAAAAAAATTGAGTGATTTTATGATCTATAGATAGGCCAAATTAAAGTTGCAATCTCAAAATTGAACCCTACCAAGATTGTCGAAAAATGCAAAATTTGAATTTTGAAAAAGAGAGGGAAACTGAAATTTTGAATTTTATGATTTTAGAGGGAATACCAAAAGAAATGCAGGTTTTGAAAATTAAAAATTGACTCAATTTCATGCAAAATTCAATTTTGAAAGTGGAAATCAAGGTTGTTGTAATTAAACATCTAATTTCAAAAGTCACAAATTGCAAAAATTTGAATAAAGCACTGGAATTTCGAATGAATGCCAACACACTTTTCAAATTTAGGATAGTAAGAAACACAATTTTGACATGAATTTCAGTTTCAACAATTTTTGAATGATTAGAAGCCTCAATCCAAGCAATCACTAGACCAACTTTGACTGTAATTTTGAAAGTGTTAGAATTGATAAAATCAGCCAAAATTCTGGATTTTAGCAGAAAAATACAGTAAGATCTAGCTCCCAAAATTTCAAAAAAAATGTCGGGGACGATGGCGCTCGGGGTGCACACGGTCCTCACAACTTTTTTCCAAATTTTCAGGGATGAAAGATATTATGATTTTGTTGCGGAATCCAAAGTTACAGCCGATTTGGAGGTGTTTTGATCAGTGAAATCATCAGTCAAAGGCTGAATCAAGAGGGTTTTAAAAATTAGGGTTTTGACACTTAACCACTTAATTTTCAAAATTAAAGCACAGATATGATTTGACAATTTGCAGTAGAAGGGCAGATCTGAAACAAGCATTATCAATTAAACATTTCACAAGCTCAATTACTAAAACGAAAAATTTAGGGTTTTCATGTAATTAACCTCTAAAATTTGCAAAAGATTAAGCATGGAAATGTAATCAAGGCATCCAATTTTTAGATCTAACCATGACTAATCAGAAAGGATGTTCATGTCGGGTTCACCAAAATGTAAAGCGGAAAATTGAACCCTAGGTGTTCTCCCCCACTCCAAGGAGAAAGGGGGGTCACTAGGATTGATGGTTTTCACTTAGGAGGGACTTCACATTCAAAAGAGGGGTTGAAACCCACAAGATCCAATCCCACACAATGCAAGATTGGATTCCAAATGAGTTTCAAGGGTTGTGACATCAAGGATACCCTCTTTTGTAAAGAATGTAGATAGAAGATTGAACTAGGAATGTATGTAGAAGTAAGAAAGATTCGCTTATAAACGGAGATAGGAATATAGGATAAAGCTGCGGACCTGGAATTAGCAGTAAAATGTCGAGACGGTGCTGTTCTGCAAATTTGGGTGAAAGTTGACGGGACGATGGCGCCCGGCGTGCACACGGTCCTCCGAAAAATCCGCGAAACGAAGGGGGATCTGTTCGTCTCTGCACAAGGATTCCAGATCTTTAATTACAGCCGCATACCTGCAACCTACACACAGAAAAGAGAGGACGATTGGGGGGTTAGGGATTAGGGGTTTGCCTTTAGGTCAAACCTCGGTTTTAGAATTAACCAAGAAATGAGAATGTTGTAAATGTAAATGTTTGTAATGTAAACAAGTACTGATACCTTGTTGTAAGAATGTTTGTATTGTTACATGCGAAGGTGTAAATGTTGTTGTATGTTGTATGTTGTATGTGATATGTGATCTCCTCTTCAATGGTTGAATCCTTGTCTTGAATGCAACACTTAGCCTTGAATGGAGACTTAGAATGATCAATTGCTTGAAGGAATGCTTGAATGCTTGAATGCTTGAATGCTTGAATATCGTTTCCACCTTTTTTCCATCTTTTCAAAATGGGAGAGGAAATGTAGTTTATATACTTGTCAATTAGGGTTGATAGACTGATTTTTCCGACCTTGGGCCGACCAGGAAACATTATTTTCTAATTTGCAAACATAAAGACCCGAGACCCAAAAGAGACCGGGCCCAAAAATAGGGCCAGGGACCAGGGCGCTGGGCGCCATGGTCCTAGGGGACCAGGGCACTGGGTGCCCTAGGGACCAGCAGGGTGCAAGGAGGATCAGGCCAGGGTGCTGAAAAATGCAGTTTTTGATGTCATGAACAAGTTTCGGGGTCTCCATTCAGGTTCAGTGTTGCGTCACCATCGTGAAGACCCAAATGCAATCGAAATTGCAAGTGTCACAATTTTAGGATGCTACACATAGATTTGTATCTAGTTGGATTAACAGGTGTAGATTCATCCCTTTGAGATAATTTGTCATTTGTAGTCATAGGTGTGCTTACCGGTTTAGAGTTCTCCATCCCAAATTTTTTTAGTAACTCTTTTAGGTACTTGGATTGACTCAAGAATATACCTTTATCAATCTATGAAATCTACAATCCTAAAAAGAATTTGATTTCTCCAATCATAGACATTTCAAATTCTTGCCGCGTTTTAATAGAAAATTCTTTACATAATCCATCTTCTCCTCCAAAGATTATATCATCAACAAATACTTCTATAATCAAGATGTTATCATTAGTTATTTTGTAATATAAATTGTTGTCTACATTTCTTTTAGTAAAACCAATCTTTAAAAGATACTTATCCAATCTTGCATACCAAGCTCTTGGAGCTTGTTTTAATCCATACAGAGCTTTTCTTAACCTGGAAACCATATCATTGTCATCTGTCAAAGAAAATCCATCAATTTGTTCAATATAGACTTCCTCTTCAAGATCTCCATTCAAAAATGCACATTTAATATCTATTTGATAAACTTTATAGTTCTTGTGTGCTGCAAATGCCAAAAATAATCTGACTGCCTCAATTCTAGCTACTGGTGCAAAGGTTTCATTGTAATCAACTCCTTCCTTCTGAGAGTATCCCTTACACACTAGTCTTGCTTTATTTCTGACAACCTTACCATCTTCATTAAGTTTGTTTTTGAATACCCATTTGGTTCCAATTACATTTTTATCTTTAGGGTGGGGAACTAATGTCCAAGTGTTATTTTTCTCAATTTGTTCTAATTCTTCTTCCATAGCTTTAATCCAAAATTTATCTTCACATACCTCATTAACAGATGATGGCTCAATTTGAGAAATAAGACATACCTCTTCATTTTCCAATCTTCCTCTTGTCATAACTCCTTTAAACTTGTTTCCAATTATCTTATCTTCATAATGATTCAATCTTACATACCGGGGTGTCTTTGTTTGCTGTTGTTCTTTAGTTACTATGGAATCCTCAGATGGTACCGGGGTAGCTGGATCTTCATTCTGTACTAGTGGATTTAGTGTAGGTTCATTTGTCAAACTTTCTGTTGCCGATTCAGAGTCTATATACCTTGAAGTTCCTCTGAATTGTTCATCAATCTTTACATTTGTACTCTCAACAATTTTCTGCAATCTTTTGTTAAAACATCTATATGCCTTGCTCTTAGATGAATAACCAAGAAATATTCCTTCATCACTTCTAGGATCAAATTTTCCAATATACTCATCTCTTTTGATATAACATTTGCCTCCAAAGATTCTGAAATACTTAAGAGTAGGAGTATTACCAAACCATAGTTCATGAGGGGTCTTACTGGTTTCACCTTTGATGTGAACTTTGTTGAATGTATAGACCGCTGTACTGACTGCTTCTCTCCAATACACATGTGGTAAATTTTCTTCTGATAACATACTTCTTGCTACATCCAAGATAGTTCTATTTTTCCTTTCAACAACTCCATTCTACTGTGGTGTCCAAGGTGCTGATAGTTGTCTTCTGATTCCATTCACTTCACAGAATGTATTAAATTCCTTAGATTGGAATTCTCCTACTTGATCTGATCTTAAACATTTGATTTTCTTACTGGTTTCATTTTCAACCATTGCTTTGAACAGTTTGAATTTTCCAAGTGCTTCTGATTTTTCCCTAAGAAAAGTAACCCAGCACATTCTAGAATAGTCATAAATGATTAGCATGAAATATCTATCACCTTGTAAGCTTTTAGTTCTAGCTAGACCACATAAATCAGTGTGAATCAAATCAAGAGCATTCTTGGATTTTTCTTTAATACTTTTGAAACTAGCTCTAACTTGTTTTCCAAATTGACATTCCTTACATATTGTATTTCGAGGTTTGACAATTTTAGGTAAATCTCTAACTGCCTTAGTGGTACCGATATTTACCATGCAATCAAAGTTTACATGACAGAGTCTCTTATGCCATAACCAACTTTCATCTATATGTGCAATTAAGCATGTCTTTTTATTGTTATTCAAATGAAAGATATTACCTCTAGTCTGATTACCAGTTGCAATTTCTAAACCAGTTCTATTCATGATTTTGCATTTTCCATTCTTAAATTGTAATTGAAATCCTTTCTCAACTAATTGACCAACACTTAAAAGATTATGCTTTAATCCCTCAACATAGTAGACATTGTTAGTGTTATGCTTACCATCAAGAGATATTGTACCCTTGCCTTTGATTGAACAAGATTTGTCATCTCCAAATCTTACTAAACTACCATTGTATTCTTGAAAGTTCAAGAATTTACCTTTGTCTCCTGTCATATGATGTGAGCATCTTGAGTCAATGATCCATTCATCCTTTACTTCAACTTTAGATGCTAGGGCTTGTTCTACCAGTTGAGCAGTAGGTGCTGGTTGATCTTCTATTATAGCAACAAAAACCCATCCATTGTCTGCTGGATCCTCATCAGAATCATCAGTCACACCTTGATCAGCAATGTAACAAGATTTGTCTTTATTCTTCTTAAATCTGTATCTCTGATATTCAGGGTTAGGTTTGTATGTTCTTCTAGCTTCTTCTCTTAGTCTAGCATGTCTATCAGGGCATCTCAAAGCCATATGACCAATCTTATTGCAGTTAAAACATTTAAAGGGTACTTTACCTTCCTACTTACTTCCAACTGGACCTTTAGGCACTTTCCTTGAAAATAGTGCTTCAAGTTCTTCAAGTTCTTCATTTTCTTTTCTGCTTTCTTCAAGTTCTCTTGCATAAAAGGCTTTCCAATTAGATTTGTCAAATGATGGAGCAGATGATGTTGATTCTTTAAAGGCTAAATCTATCTTAATAGTAGCAACAAGACCAAATTCTTCAATTTCAAAAGTTGAAAGTTTTCCAATTAATGTATCCCTAGTTACTGATGTATTAGGCATTGTTCTCAACTCATTTATAGCACTAACCTTCATTTTATATGCCGGTGGCAATCCTCTTAAAATTTTTGAAACAATTTCATCCTCACTTAAGGTTCCTCCATGACATTTAATACCCAAAATAATTTCATTTACTCTTTCCATAAAACCAGAAATCCTTTCATCTTCTTCCATTTTCAGATGTTCATACCTAACCCAGAAGCTTTCAAGTTTTGCAATTTTTACTATGGAATCTCCTTCATTCAGTGTTTCCAAATGATCCCAAATAGCTTTAGGAGTAGACCTATCTGATAGTCCCATGATTTATTGATCTGATAATGCCCTCAGAAGTGCTTCTCTTGTTTTGCAATCATTTTCTTCATGTTTAGTCAATTTAGTTGGACTGGGCTGACTTGGTATAGTAGCAGTATAACCATTCTTTGTAACATCCCAGATGTCCTTTCTAATGCAATTCAGATGTGTCTCCATTCTGATCTTCCATATGCCATAGTTGGTTCCATCAAGTTTAGGACTATCCTTCCTGAAATAGTTAGTAGACATTGGATCTCCTCAAGCTGTTAAACTTCTGCAAAAGAGGACTAAGCTCTAATACCAATTGTTAGGTCTCAGGGACAACTGAGAGGGGGAGGGGGTGAATCAGTTGTCAAATAAATTCAAACCAAAAACAACTTAACCAACTTAATGCTTAATACTGGTAAACCAGTTAAGTATGCTGGTAGACAGTTTTAACAGTTAATTGCTATACCGATAAATATTAGTGCATGAAACATAAACACAAAGTCATCCACAACACATACCACCAATATTTGTACGTGGAAACCCTATAAGGGGAAAAAACATGGTGGGAAACCTTACCCACAATCAGATGATACTATTGCAAATAGTAAGTGTACATAAATGGGGTCTGCACATGAAGAAAGGCCAAGTACCTAGAGCTCACTGCTCAATCACAAAATGGGAGTCACACTGACTACAATTGGATGGTTAAATCCAATAAGAATGTACTGCTCAAAATAGCATCTTCATATGCTGGATTCAGTACCGGTGTAATGTTGATATGCTTCCACAAAAACCTAGCTTCACCTTCGAATGATGTCTGCGTGTATTGCACTGCTTAATCTTGCATATACCTTCACACAATTCTCTTTTGCATTCCACATTTGATCTTACAAATAAGATCTTACATTTATACCATAACCTAAGACCAATTTTAATAGGTTGGCTCTACAAGATATTACAATAAAAACATTTTACAAACAATATAATATCTGATACAATAACCGATTGAACATGTCGGCTTAATGCATTTACAACAATAATTAATCATCTCCATAGTGTGCCATGCTGATCTGGAAAAGATAAACCTGCCAGTGTAACCCTGGATAATCCTGGACCTATTTGTCGATTAAAACAAATATGCAAATATGAATATACCAATGATTAATTAATTAAGATAAGATGTCCACACGATGTCTTCGATATTACCAAGTGTTTTCCATATCATTCCAAGTGTCGATGATCATTATATCTTGCCGATGAACCATATACCAGTAACTGTGCAATAGTTACTTGCTTGCTGGTGAATGCTGTTGGATCTCCAAAGTGCTAGTGTTTTAGTAGGTGTTGACATCAATGAAAAAACCATACCAAAATACCAACAATTCTTATGTCACACAATTTCTTCATATGTTGCCTTTGTCTTTCCTTTTGAGCCTCTCATTGTTCCATCATTCCTTGCTTGTTCTTTCCCATGGTTGATATCGGTTGACCTAAATAGAATCATATTACATATATATGTAAAGAAAAGCTCAAAAATAAATAAAAAACCATAAATATGCGTCTTATCACTATTTTTTGGAATCAAACTATTAAACAATCACAATTCAATCATTTGAAACCATGCAAAAACAAAAAACTAATAAAAACAACAATTCAATCATTTGAAATCATGCAAAAACAAAAAAATCACTTACTTTTATGTATACAACAGTGATAGAAGTGTAGACACAGTTCCAGTGGGGCCTTCAACAACCACAAAAACTTCTTTTGAGGCCATTGAGGCTCTTGGGAAACTAAAACTATGTCTATAAACCACGTACGCACTACATTAATAACCGCGTACGTGCTGTTAAACCATAAAATGTTGACAAGCCCAACAGTATTCTTTTTTCCCATTCTAGGTTGATAAGTAGCGTGTATGCGCTACTAAGCCTAAAAATGTTATCACAGGGTGACGAATAATGGGAATAGTACCCCGTATGCGCTTATGAGTAATAAGTACCATGTACGCGCTACTAAGCCTTAAAAAAGTTATGGCAGGGTAGGGAACTAATACTTTCAGTACCTCGTACGCGCTCTTGAGAGAGGTAGAGGGAGGGAGAGAGAGAGAGAAGAGGGGGGGTGGGAGAGAAGAAGGGGTATGGAGGAAGGGAGAGGGAGAGAGGGAGAGAAGAGAGGGGAAGGGAGAGAGAGAGAGAGAGAGAGAGAGAGAGAGAGAGAGAGAGAGAGAGAGAGAGAGAGAGAGAGAGAGAGAGAGAGAGAGAGAGAAGGGGGGAGGGAAGATAGAGAGATGGAGAGAGGTAGAGGGGGTGGGAGAGAGAGAGAAGAGGGGGGTGGGGGAGAGAGAGAGGGAGGGAAAGAGAAGAGGAGAGAGAGAGAGAGAGAGAGAGAGAGAGAGAGAGAGAGAGAAGAGGGGGGAGGGAGAGAGAGAGGGAGGGAGAGAGGGAGAGAAGAGGGGGAGGGAAGATAGAGAGAGGGAGAGAGGTAGAGGGGGGTGGGAGAGAGAGAGAGAGAAGAGGGGGTGGGAGAGAGAGAGAGAGGGAAAGAGGGAGAGAAGAGGGAGAGGAGAGGGGAGAGGGAGAGAGAGGGAGAGGAGAGGGGAGAGGGAGAGAGAGTGAGAGAGGGAGAGAAGAGGGGGGGAAGGGAGAGGTAAAGGGAGGGAAAGAGGGAGAGAAGAGGGGGGAGGAAAGGTAGAGAGAGGGAGAGAGGTAGAGGGGGGTGGGAGAGGGAGAGAGTTAGAGGGGGTGGGAGAGAAGAAGGGGTATGGAGGAAGGGAGAGGGAGAGAGGTAGAGAGAGAGAGAGAGAGAGAGAGAGAGAGAGAGAGAGAGAGAGAGAGAGAGAGAGAGAGAGGGAGGGAGAGAGAGAGGGGGAGAGGGGGGAGAGTAGGGGGGAGGGAAAGAGGGGGGGTCTTAAGGGGTCACAGGATACCATATGACGTCTTAAGAAACAATACGACCTATAATGACACCTAAGGGGTCATATGATGGGCTAATAAAATGATATATTAAATTTAAAGTTATGAATAGAACATCATACAATGAGACTCCAATCGAACACACAACGAGGCTTCACTAAAAAGAAAGTGTAAGAGCTTGACCTAACCCTAAGAGTACTGCCTAAGTTCTAAAACATATGATGCTATTAAATTTGCAAGGTTATAAGACTGATCTCGATTGTGACTATAGGAATCACACACTTGATTTCTTTCATGGGTATGTACCAATCCAAGTTGTTTGACAAGTGATGATCATCATATACTACCACTGCCATGCGTACAACAAAATTTAATTTCTTTAGGTGACAAGCATTGTGTAACAACATGGGAACTCTCGCATACCCACCACTATCATTCTACAGGACATCATTTGTGTTACTCTCCCTCTTTCTCTTCCTACATGTTGTTTTCTTCTGAAAAACATATTGTAGGTACTTTAACTCATCATGTTGCTTTGTTGACACTATTTTCCACATCTACTCTGCTCATTAAAAACACATTCGAGAAGAATATTGCTACAGGTTTCCTTGTTTGTCACGGTAATACACCCATGGTTTAATTTCAAACCCTATTCCTCCTATTCAATATACACACAAAAATCCATCAGTCAATTTTTTTAGGAGAGGATACATGGTAAAAATCAAAGAGGAAGTTGCAGACAAGAAATAAATTCACTTACTTCTATAGAAGTGTAGACATAGTTGCAGTGGGGTATGGAGGGAGAGAAGAAGAGAAAGAGGGATGGGGTATGGAGGAAGGGAGAAGAGAGAGAGAGAGAGAGAGAGAGAGAGAGAGCTTGTATGTGTTTGAGAGGGAGAGACGATACACTTACATGTGTATATATATGTTTAATATATTATATATATACATATATTATATGTATATAAACATATTATATATACAATGTCATATTATATATTACATATATTATATGTATATACACATATTATACATAGAATATCATACTATACAATAGCGCGTACATGCTGTTTATAGGGAAACAAGCACGTATGTGCTGCTTACACTATAAGTACCCCGTATGCGCTTTTTAAACCATAAGTACCCCATACACACTTTTGACTGTTTAGGCTTGGAAATAGGCCTAGATGACAAAGCTACGGATTGGAAGTTTGATTTCCCTCCATTTCTCTCATTTTTGACGTGTTTTATTTTATCAACTTGGTTTATCGACTTTGTCATCATTAGGTTTACACTTCATAAAGTGGGTATTTCTAAAATTTCCACCATATTTTCACCCATCTTCTAAGCTTTCTAACCATATAATTTGTTTTCAATTTGAACAACAACAACATATTATTATTGAATTTTTTTTTACTAGTGTCTCCATAGTTCTCACACACATAGGTGCACCATTTTTTGAATAACCTTTGATATACTTATCCAAATTTAAAAAACTTTATATATTATTGTAGTACACTTGATTATTTACAATTTAAAAAAAATAAAATTGTATTTTCGATTTGTTTAGTGCAACTTATGCTTTGTGCACAAACAGGTACCTAATTTTCAGGATGTGCTCGATTGGAAAAATCATTAAAAAAAAAATACTCAACAAAAAATTAAAAAAAATACACATCTTCTAGTGATCACTCTTAACTATCTTTCTGCCAAAGGATTTGTCAAAATACTAAATCTAACTATGACTTTTTTGATGCGCACGTCAGACACTATGTTATGTTTTTTAGAAAAAATCCAGGTCAGTTTTTCCTGTGTGAAGGATTTGACCCCCTTAATCTTATCCAATTTTGAAAACATTTAGTTGTTTGGAAACTAGATTTAGAGTACTATAATATTTGTTCTTTGATTATCTTCATATCTTGAGTGGATGACTTTCAAAATTTTCCTCCAAGTTCAGGTTCACCTGATTTCAGAAAAAAAGTGTCCACTTATAGCCCCCTTTTTGACCACCATCTTTGTGCACTTACCTAGTATTCAACTGCAAGGACACCTCAACAGAATGGGTGGTAGAGAGGAAAAATAGGACAGTGAAGAAGATGGCTAGGACAATGTTGAATGAGGCCAACATACCGGATATATACTGGAAGGAAGCAGTTCATACTGCAGTCTACACATTAAACTAGGTACAGTTAAGAGTGAATAATAGAATGACTCCTTATGAGTTATAGTATGAAAGGAAACCATCACTCAAGCACTTCAAAGTGCTTGGAAGTAAGTGTTTCATCAAGAGAGATGATGATGGATTAGGAAGTTTTGATTCCCGGAGTGATGAAGAAATCTTCTTGGGATACTCAACCAATAGTAAAGCCTACAAATGCTACAATAAGAGATTGAGAAAGGTGGCTGTGAGTATAAATGTGAGAATAGATGAAGATTCACATAGAGAAAAATCTGCACCAACACCTTATTTTATTGATTCAGATGTTGAATATGAAGAACAATCTGACAATTGACCGGTAAAAGATGCACCAAACAAGATCCCCAACTAGTATGTGCAGAAAAATCATCCAGAAGAACAAATAATAACAGATAGGAATGAAGGTGTACAAACTAGAAGGATATTAGCTCGAGATTATGAGCAGGTAAATTTTTGCCTCATGAATGAAGTAGAGCCCAAAACATTTGATGAAGCTAGAAAAGTGAGAAGTGGGTAGATGCCATGGATGAAGAGTTGAGACAAATTGAGAAAAACCAGAATTGGGAACTTGTTCCTAGACTAGTAGACAATAATTTCATAGGTACCAAATGGGTCTACTGGAACAAGATGAGTGAAGAAGGTAAGATAGTCCAACATAAAGAAGGGTTAGTTTGCAAAGGGTATGCTCAAGTGGAAGGTATTGATTTTGAAGAAACCTTTGCACCGGTTGCTAGGTTAGAGGCAATAAGAATGTTTTTGTTGGCAATTGACACTCATTGGATTAATTTTGTTGTCATTGATGGCAACAAGATTTGATGGAAGTCACAAACTGACACTAGGAGGCATACACCGATAGATACTAGCATTGGAAGCATCCAAGCCTACACCGACACTGGCACTAGCACTAGCACCAACATAAATACTTAAAGGAAGCCGACATTAAGGAAGATTTATTTAGTAAATCATTTTGTAATTATTGTCGAGGCCGACATTGAATATCTTTTATAAATGCATTGTAAGCCGACATAAAGCATATCATTTGTAATAGTTATATAAGTTAGTCTTCTAGGTCAATTTAAAATATGATGAGATGAGGGTATTGTGATGGAATAGAGATAGACATATATTACATCCATTAGGTCATACATGATTTCATCAAAAATTTCTATCAAATAATCAATTTTCTTATAAAATGGTCTGAATTCTTTCAACGGATCATATTTTGGATCCAATTTATGGACTTATCAAGAAACTTCTTATAAGCCATCCATCTTTCTTTTCTGGCCTCTTGTTTATCCAAATCAAATTCATTCCTGATCAAGTCTTTTGGAAAATCAAAATAATGAGGCAATTGGGTCCCTTTGATTCTTTTTATAATTATTGCATAAAAACCCTTTGGGTCACTATGCCTCTTTGTGCTGACTCTCAAGAAATAAGGAGAAAGAACCTTTTCAAAATGGACCCATCCTGCTTTAAGAATTACAAGGGATTATAGTGTAATCACAAAAAAAGGTGCCTTTACCTCTCTTTGTCAGCTCATCTTCATGTATGAAGCCCAATTTCCACATAACTTCTGCAAGTCCTAGTCTAAGTGGAACATTGAAAGGCAACAGATGTGGTTGTCCGTGAAAACCATACACTCTTATAACTATGCTCACGGAATAAGGAATGATATCCTTGTAATTATGCTCAAGCTTCAATTCTGGCCTTTTTTCTATTGGCCTCAAAAAATCATACAACTCCACTGGAATCCTTGGTGGATTTACTATCAATCGAGCCCTAATCCTGGATGCAAAGCAATTATCAAATCTTACATAGCTTGTATCCTTTCTATCCCATGACATATCCATGCTCCAAACTTGTATTGGCATGTTTTATCCATTCATCACCCTTCTCAACTCCATCTCTTCTACAAATAGATCTGCATTTTTGTACAAGATCATGTACATAAGGATAGAATACTAGTAGAAAGAGGTACTAATGTGATGTAGGAGCATCCCCGATTCACAACAATCTTGCATCAACCGAAAACATTTTCCCTTTTGTTTTGTTTTTTGTTTTTTGTTTCAGTTTTCCTTTCTGTGTGTCCCGATTTTGGCTTATTGGATCTTGTGGAGTTGGATTCTACTTGAAGACTTGATCATCTTTCTTGCTTTTAGACCGCATCTCATTTGGATCACTTACCGATAAGATATCGCTACCGATTTCCATGATAGTTTCTTGGTACCGGTTGTTCTCTTGTTACCGGTTGCCTGAGACCTATTTTGGTGATCTAGAGGAACCCATTCCGAAGCTTGCCTTGAGCATTAATTTTGATGTTTCTTGGCATGTGGCCAACCTTTTCCCGCAATCTAGGTTTCATCCTTTGTATTTTTTGGAGGAATCTCTTGGTGCAGGCCGACCTTGTTTATTTTTTCATGTTACGTCTTGTTCTTTGGGTTTTGATCCTTTTTGGGATGACTGGATCCTTTGGATTGATATATATTTGTAATCATGATTTAGAATGTAATGAATTAGAATCAATTAGAGTATCAGATAGATAGACTATGCCTAGAAGATAGATCTTTCGATTCAAGGTCCCAGTTGTGACCTATTCTACCAGGCCCATGTGCCCGTATGTTATAACCCAATTGTTACCAATTGGATGTAATCAAATTTCATGCAATAAAACTATTTGTTCTGCATTGGCTCCATCATATTTGTGTGTTTTTATTGTGTTTACTGTTGCTGATTGGTCCGGATTGATCTCCTTGAGGTCCCTCCTCACCGGTGACTACTTCAAGTGGTATCAGAGCGAAGTGTCTAACAGAGGTTGCTTGTCCTGGATTTCTTGTTGTAGGGTGGCAGATTGCGGATCCGACCTGCAATTATAGAGGATTAGCATGAATCGATGGCACAAAGAGGAACTATGAATGGTGGAGCGCACGTGAATTCATACCCTATTGTGATGGAGATGTTGTGAGGAATAGCAGCCCGAAAGCCATGGAGAGAGCCTAGAGAAGAGGCTGACATATTGAAGATGTAAGTGAAGATGAAGGAGAAGAAGCCCCGACATAACAAGTAAACCTACCAGTAGTTTATCCAGATGAAGAAAGGTTTTTAAGGGTTTTGAGTAGGATGAACACTAAACATCATTTTACCCCACCAGAATATGATGAGAAGTTAGATTCAAATGAATTGATGGATTGGATCTCAGAGATGGAGAATTATTTTGATTTTGAAAACACTACAGAAGAGAGGAAGGTGAAATATGCCTCTACCCAATTGAAAGGTCATGCATCTATTTGGTGGGAGCATTTGCAAGTTGATAGATAGAGAAGAGGTAAAGAAAAGATTAAGACATGGGATTGCATGATTTCTAGGTTAAAATCAAAGTTTGTATTGGTGAATTATCAAGTGGATTTATTCCAAAAGTTGCAGAATCCGAGACAAAAGGAATCTAGTGTGAAGGAGTACACCAAAGAATTTTACAAGTTGAACATCAAATCCAGACATGTTGATGATGAAGTTGAATAAATTGCAAGATATTTGAATGGATTGCAGGTGTCTATACAAGATGAGTTCAGTATGATCAAATTGGAGAGTGTTGAAGAGGCTTACCAATATGCCCTTAAGGCTAAAGAAAAGACATGAACATAGAGGTAGAGGTGGAAGGTTTACCAGAGGAAGATTTCAAGGAGGTAGAGGATATACTAGAGGAAGAGGAACCAACACAGATCAAAACAAGGATAAGGAAGTGAGAAAAGAAGGTAATTCATACTGGAAGGATGATAGAAGTTTCTACCGGAGGAGAGAATCGAATGGTTACTTGAATGAGAACTTTGGAAGACAAGACAAGAGGATATTTAGAGGAACTTGCTTTAAGTATGGAGGAGAAGGAAACCATGAATTTGAGTGTAAGAATACAGAGGCTACCAGAAGAGAAACAATGGTGGAAGAAAACCCCATTGGATCAGACAATAAATTGGAAGATGGAGAACTGTTGATGATGAGGAGATGAAGAGCCCTTGTAGAAGAAGAATTTGTTCAAGTCTAGATGTAAGGTATTCGGTAAGTGTTGTAAAGTTGTTATTGATAGTGGTAGTTTAGATAATCTTGTTTCAGAAGAGATGGTGAATAAGTTGAAATTAGAGAGATTGAAACACCCTAAGCCTTATCAGATAGCATGGATTCGGGATGAACATAAGTTGTTAGTAAGTGAACAATGTTTGGTGAAATTGAAAATTGGGAATTATCATGATGAAGTTTTGTGTGATATTATGCCTATGGATATTTGTCATCTTTTGTTGGGTAGACCTTCGCAGTTTGATAGACAGGAAATACATGATGGGAGGAGGAATACATACACTATTGTGGCCAATGGGATAAAACAAACCTTGTTACCTTTGGTGGAACCTTTGAAGAATAAAGTGTGCACAAATGCTAGAATCTGTTTAGTAGATGGAAGGATTCATGGATGGAATAAGACATGAGAATATGTGTTTCGCCTTGATTCCTAAGAAGACTGAGAGATCAGAATCGGAAGGAGAACACTTGGAAGAGATAAGATATTTGCTGACAGAATATGAGGACATCATTTCAGATAATGTACCTGATGGAATCCCACCTGAAGAAGTATTAGTCATTGCATGGACTTGGTTCCCAGAGCTAGTTTGCCTAACAAAGCTGCACACGAGTTGACACCAACAGAGAATGAAGATCTGAATAGACAAGTGTAGGAGTTGTTGAAGAAATGTTTGATCAGGGAGAGTCTAAACCCTTGTGAAGTACCAACAATATTAGCACCTAAGAAGAATGGAGAGTGGAGAAAGTGTACCGATTCAAGAGCAATAAACAAGATCACAGTGAAATACCGGTTTCCTTTGCCTAGGATGGATGACATAATAGACTATTTGAGTGGAGAAAAATACTTTACAAAGATAGATTTGAAGAGTGGTTATCATTAGATCAGGATTAGAGAAGGTCATGAGTGGAAGACAACATTTAAGACAAACGAAGGACTATATGAATAGTTGGTGATGCCTTTTGGATTGACTAATGCACTGAGTACTTTCATGAGGCTGATGAATGAGGTATTGAAGAAATTATTGGGTAAGTTTGTTATTGTGTATTTGGATTACATTCTGATTTTTAGTAAAACAAGAGAGGAGCATTTATTGCAGTTAAGACAAGTTTTGCAGCGGTTGAGAGAAGAAAAATTGTTGATCAATATCAAGAAGTGTACTTTCATGAAGGATGAATTAGTCTATTTAGGATTTGTGATATCTGAGGATGGTTTGAAGATTGACCCTGAGAAATTGAAAGCCATTATTGAGTGGCCTACACTAGAAAGCATTGGGAAGGTAAGATCATTCCATGGGTTGGCTAGGATTTACTAGAAGTTTATCAGAAATTTCAGTTCAATTTGTAACCCCATGACTAAGACCATGAGAGGAGATTAGAAGGAATTCAAGTGGACCACCGGAGAAAACAAAATTTTTGAATTGTTGAAGCATAAAGTGATTGAGTACCCTGTGTTAGCTTTACCGGATTTCAATGAAGTATTTCAAGTGGATTGTGATGTAAGTGGAACAACAATAGGAGGTCTTGAGTCAAGAAGGGAGGGAAGTAGCCTATTTCAGTGATAAATTGAATGATGCCCTGAAGAGATTTCAATGTATGATCAACAATTTTATGCCATAATTCAAGCCTTGAAGAAATGGAGACACTACTTGTTGCCTAAGGAGTTTGTGTTGTATATAGATCATCAAGATTTGCAGTATTTGAATAGTTAGAGTAGGTTGAATCAGAGACATATGAGATGGGTAGAATCCTCGTAGAGTTAAACCTTTGTGTTGAAGAATAGAAGTGGAAAATCTAACGAAGTTGTTGATGCATTGAGTAGGAGAAGGAATTTGTTGACAGAGATGAGAGTGACAATATTAGGTTTTGAAGATTTGAAGACCTTGTATGATGAAGGTCCAGATTTTGCAAAACCTTGGAAAGCATGTAGAGAACTGGCTATGGTTGATAGGAGAAAATGGTTGGATTATTTCATTCAGGATGGGATATTATTCAGGGGAGTTCAGTTGTGTATACCTAAGAATTCCATGAGAGAGAACCTGATAAAAGAAAAACATAGTCGAGGTTTAGCTGGATATTTTGGCATTGAAAAAATAGTTGCATTGGTGAGTGAGTAATACTTTTGGCCCTAGAATCATAAGGATGTTAAGAGATATGTGTAGGTCTATAGATATTGTCAAGATGAAAAGGGTAGTAGTCATAATGTGGGACTATATAAACCTTTGATAGTACCGATAAGACCTTGGGAGGATATAAGCATGGATTTTGTACTTGGATTGCCTAAGACACCAAGAGGGAATGATTCTATATTTTTAGTAGTGGATAGATTTTTAAAAATGGCTCATTTCATACATTGTAAGAAGATATCAGATGCATTGCATATAGCAAACCTTTTTTTCAAGGAAGTGGTGAGATTGCATGGATTAACTAAGAGATTAGTTTCAGACAAAGACACTAAGTTTTGTTGGCTATTTTTGGAGAACACTTTGGAAGAAGATGAAGACAAATTTGAAGTTCAGTTATACTTTTCATCCATAGATTGATGGATAGACAAAAGTTGTTAACCGGAGTTTGGGAAATTTGTTGAGATGTTTAGTGGGAGATAAAACCGGAAGTTGGTATTTGATCCTTGCACAAGAAGAGTTTGCCTACAACAATTTAGTGAATAGAAGTACCAGAAAAAAACCTTTTAATATTGTTACTGGAGTGCATCCTAGAGGAATATCAGAATTGAGAGACATTCGTAGTGAAGACCGGAAGAGTTTAGAAGCAAAAGATTTTGTAGATCACATGGTAGCATTGCACATTCAGGTTAAACAACATTTGGAATACATGAACATAAAATATAAGTAGAAGGTAGATGAGAAGAGGAGACATAAGGAATTTGAATTTGGTGATGAAGTGATGACATCTCTGAGAAAAGAGAGATTACTGGTTGGAACTTATAATAAGTTGTAAATGAAGAAGTTTGGACCCTATAATATTTTGAGGAAGTTCAATTCTGAAAAATGCATATGAAGTGGAGCTACCAGATAATATAAGTATTTCACCTGTATTCAACATTGCAAATATTCATGAGTACCATGAACTAAAATTTAGTGAGGACAATGTTGTAGACCTAGAGAAACAATTGCCCTGAAAGGAACCAGACAGGTTGAAGAGATTTTGGACAGTAGGATTGGGCGTAGTACTCAGAACAGTCAGTATAAGGAATATCTTGTGAAATGAAAGGGAAGACCAATTAAAGATTCATCTTGGATTTCTTAGGCAAAGGTAGACCGCCTTGGTTTCCCTTTGACTCCATAAAAGTGAGAGGATCACTTTTTCATTAACCTCAGATGTCTGATGCAGGAGAATCCCCGGTTCACAACAATATTGCATCAACCAAAAACATTTTCATGTTTGTTTTGTTTTCTATTTGCAGTTTCAGTTTTCCTTTCTCTGTGTCCTGGTTTTGGCTCACCAGATCATGTGGAGTTGGATTCTACTTGAATAATTGATCATCTTTCTTTCTTTTAGAATGCATCTCATTTGGATCATACTAACAATATATTGCCACTAGTTTCCATGACAGTTTCTTGCTACGGGTTGTTCTCTTGTTACCAGTTGCCTGAGACCTATTCTAGTGATCTATTGGAATCCATTCCAAAGCTTGTGGAGCCTTGAGCATTGATTTTAATGTTCCTTGGTGTGTGGTCGACCTTTTCCCATGATCTATATTTCATCCTTTGGATTTTTTGGAGGAATTTCTTGGCGGAGGCTGACCTTGTTTACTTTTGCACGTTAGGTCTTGTTCTTTGGGTTTTGATCCTTTTTTGGGCCGACTGGACCCTTTGGATCGATACATATATTTGTAATCATGCTTGAGAATGTAATGAATTAGAATCAATCAGAGTATCAGATAGATAGACTATGCCTAGAAGATAGATCTTTTTATTCAAGGTCCCGATTGTGACCTATTCTACCAGGCCTGTGTGTTGGTACGTTGTAACCCAATTGTTACCGGTTGGATGTAATCAAATTTCATGCAATAAAAATATCATTTTTGTATTGCCTCCATCATATCTATGTGTTTATGTTGTGTTTACTCTTGTTTATTGGTTTGGATTGATCTCCTTGAGGTCCCTCCTCACCTGTGACTGCTTCATAATGTCACCCTTTTTAATCTGTAGTAACCCCTCATGTATCTTATATGCAAGGTATGGATCAAAGTCATAAATCAGTGCAAAATTGGGGTGTTGAATCTGAACTCCCATATACATATATACTTTTGGGATTAATGTGCTTGGGTGGAAACCTAAAATCTGACAAAGTGTGAAAAAGGTAGCCCTGAAATGATGTGCAAAGGCATCAATTAGAAAAGGCTCTTCAACACTTATACCAATATAATACCAAGTATCTGCCACCTTAGCCAAATGAGATGGGAGAAATCTTTCTTTGACTAAATACATTGTCCTCTTATAGTCTTTCTTTAGTTCCTCCAAATCGATAGGTTCTAGGGATGCAGAAGATTCATATAAGTCAAACATTTCTTGAAACTCCTCCCTCCGGATGGTCAACAAAACTTCTCCTTTTCTTCCCCTCACAACCCTTGAGATTGGGTCATACTTATCTACCATTGATTTCAATAAGTCCACATCCATGAAAATAGTAAACCTATACAACTAACTTCCCCAAATCATATTGCCATGCCTGTGAAAATGGGGCTGGTAAATTCCCCTAACCGAACCGTATCATGAAAATGCTTAGCCCTAACATAGGCACCCTTGCATCTAATATCTTATAAGCATTGTTAACTAAACCCTCACCTAGGGTTTGTCCATGTGCAAACCTTTTCTCTTGGTATTTATCATTTGTTGATGGCTTCAATTGATCCAAGAAGTCATCATAGAGATTTATCCTTTGATATTCAATATTACCATAGTGTGGTCTTTGGGCTGCCATTATGAAAACCTAAGGTTATTGATTTAAGTTCTGTAGGAAACTACATCTTTTCAAAAATCTTGCACCTACTACAATATAACTAGGATTTTAAAATTCTACTTCAAACTCCCCACCCTTGTTTGTATCAAAACACTTTCCCTACAAATTGAAAGCAATCCCTATGCTCAAAAATTTGAAATTTACTAGACAAGGATACAACTTTGACTTATAGTTTTTTCACACCGCAAACCCTAATTCTACACTTCGAAAGCTTGCAACAATTTCTTTTAGCTATTGAAACACTCTTTTCTCTCGTTCAAATGCCTCTAGTAATTGGAAATGGGTATAATGTGTTCTTTTACTACCTTGTGTTGGTAGACCTACATCCTATCCACCATTACTGCTCATGCAAGCGATGAAATGACTCCAAATACTTTTTAAATGAGTTTGAATCTTCACCATAGATCTGTCTTCATGTTGGCGAATCAAACATAGTTCATTAGTCAATCTGACATTGACATATGTGATGGCATATGACCCCACCTTCGTCCAATAAGAAAAATCTATGTCAATTTGCCTTACAACCCATCCCTGTGGCCCCACCTTCAGCTCTGACTTCTCAACATGGACATGTGGCATCGTCCAATGATGTCGTGGTGGTTAATGCCTTTGCAAATTTTGATCATGAGATCGTGAGGACCGTCCGATCAAGACAATTTTTAATCTGTCCACTTGGCGACCATTTAGCTTGGGCTACTAACTCTCGAGCACAATTTGATCAACTTTTAAAACATCTTCATTCATTTTCAGCACGTGCAAAATGATACACCCTCTAGTTGGCCGAGCTTTCACTTGTTTCTACTGATCTTTGACAAAATAAAATATTTAAAACCATTTTTAACATTTGTTTCAGCCACCCATTTTATGACTCCGGGACATATGGTAGCTCTCCGTGATGCCGCAATGAATAGGATGGTCAACAAAAGTCTTCATGGCATTGTGGGGACACTTAGAAAAGAACACAAAGAACTCAGGAATAAAAATAAACCACAGGAAACCTAAGTCATGAACCAAGGCTTAGGAAAAATAAAAAACTAAAAGGGACCAGGGTACATAGTAAAAAACCTAGGGACATAACGTGGTCCCACCAATAAGTCAATGACCCAAAGTCATTTTAAAACCCAAAAGGTAATGACTAAATAAAACATGCTCAAAGTTTACAAACAAAATCTTGACAGATGAAAGAGAACCCTACACCCTAAGCCATAAAAGCTACAATAGATACCCAGATCAGCCAGAGATAAACAAGTTTTACCGAGTGACCAAATTTTTTTGCAGGACATATTTTAAGGTCCTATCACATCCTATTACTTCTCTTCAAAGGAAAGGGAAGAAGTTTGTGTGGTTAGATCACTATGAGATCTTTTTGGATCCTCAAGGAGCATTTGACTAACACACCTATTCTAGCAGTGCCACATCTGTTAAGAGATTTTATGGTGCACAGAGGCTTCTTTGGAGGGATTAGGAGTATTCATTATGTAGGATGGTCATGTGATAGCTTATGAGTCATGTAAACTCAAAGATCATGAGTTGAACTATCCTACTCATGATTTAGAGTTAGCGATAGTTGTGCATGCTTTGGTGAGATGGAGACATTTTCTTCTTGGACATCAATTTGAGTTGCATAGTGATCATCAAAGTTTGCAGTATATTTTCACGCAACCGAACCTGAATAGTAGATAGCAGAGATGGATGGAGTTTCTTTATGAGTACAATTTTAAGGTGAAGTATATTCAAGGCAAGGAGAATGTGGTGGTAGATTCTTTGAGCCACAAGAGGCATGAGGTTTCAGTGTTGACTCTCAATGTAGATTTGAGGAATCAGATTCTTAGTGTGCTTCCTTTAGATGCTTGGCACCAAGAGGTTAGTGTAGAGGTTTCTTTAGGTAGATATCTTGAGGGGAGATTTGCAAGTTATTCATTGGAGTCAAATGGAATACTGGACGTATCTATGTTCCTCCTTCAGATGGACTTCAAGCTTTGATCTTGTTAGAGGCACATTGTGCACCTTACTCATAACATCCAGGTGTCAAGAAGATGCACACAGATCTATGCCAGTTGTATCATTGGGTTGGTATGAGGAGAGATATAATAGATTTTATGTCTTATTGTTTGGAGTGTTAATGAGTGAAGGCAAAGCATCAGCATCTAGCAAGTTTGTTGCAGTCAAACTTGTTTCTAGATTGGAAATGGGATATCATATCGATGGATTTTATTGTTAGGTTGCCTATGTCTTCTTGTCATCATGATGCTATCATGGTCACCATTGATAGGTTGACCAAGGTGGCTCACTTCTCTTTGATCAGATCTTCATACACAATAGTGACAATGGCTTGGATTTTCATGGAGGATATAGTGAGATTGCATGGTATTCCTCATCAGATTATATTAGATCATGATCTATCATTCACTTCACTATTGTGGAAATCTCTTTAGCATGATTTAGAAGCCAAATTGAACTTCAGTTCAACCTATCATCTCAAGATAGATGGGGAGATTGAGAGAGTTAACCAAGTTTTAGAGGATATGTTGCATATGTATGTTATGGATCAACAATCCTAATGGGAGCATTACCTCTATTTGGTGGAGTTTGCATACAATAATGGCTATCATAGTTCGATTGGTATGTCTCCTTTTTAGGCATTGTATGGTCGACCATGTCGTATGCCCTTAAGTTGGGATCTTTTGGAGGATAGAGTGCTTCTTGGTTTGGAGATGTTGTAGGATATGGAGCAACAGGTGATGTGTATTAGAGAGCATTTGGTACCAACACAAGATAGGAAGAAGAAATATGCAGATTCTCACCATATAGGCCAACATTTTTCAGTGGGTGACAAGGTGTTTTTGAGGGTTCGCCCATGAAATAGTCTATTCATTATGGAAAAGACTCTAAGTTGACACCTCATTTTGTTAGACCATTATATATTTTGGAGAGGATTGGTCCTATGGCTTGTCGCCTTTCTTTTCCACCCAACTTGTCCCATATGCACGATGAGTTTTATTTATCTATTTTGAATCCATATTTTTCTAATGTGTCTCATGTTTTGGATTAGGATATATTGTAGATAGATGACACACAACTTTCTTTGGATCTCGTTCGCATTCTGAAGCATTAGGGGTTGACCCTTAGGAGATGCAACATCGAGTAGGTAAGGGTCAAATGGGACTTGAGTGATAATTCTTTGACAACTTGAGAGGATACAACATGAATGAGAGAGCTTTACCCTTTTTGTTCTCAGGCTTCTAGGAGTAAGCCTAGGCAAAGGGGGGAGGATGTAGTACATCCCTCCCTGATTCATCTTTTAATTTATGCAATGATAGACTTATCTAGACCCTTATGTGATGTTTCTGTTGATACTTATGACTTTATCTATATCTCAGATGCTTATTGATGATGCTCGACATTTCATATGGATATTGATATATGTCTATTTATATTGGATGATGATATATCTTTGGTTATTATGATGGGTGGATTATGTTTCTTATGAGGATATGATGGCATCTTGATTATGCTAACCCCACTTCATAATTATATTAGATGGAATGGTGCTATGTTGATTGTGACTATCTTACTACTATATTCCTGATAGAGACGATGTCATATCACTCATTGTGAACATGATATGATGTTGCAATTCTCTCTCACTTTCCTGATCATTTATGATACATGATATTGTATATGTTGTTTTGTGGGTATTGGTGGTTGCAGGATTGCAGGTACTAGACATCAACTCCACCTAGTCTCACAATTCTGAGCATGTCTTTATCCCAATGGAAAGTTGATCAGAGATGGCATGGGTTCCCTCTACACACTCTATGCTTAAGTTGATATCCTTGTTAGTCTAGTGCCTTGTCGTGAGTTGTCATGTTCGTATCTTGTGATAAGATGTTTTCTCCTATGTCGGGTTGCCTTGTAGAGCTATGTTTAATTAATTAATTAGTTAATATTTGATTAATATAGTTTAGCAATATTTAAATTAATTTAATGTATAGTTGATATTTAATAAGTAATTGGGTTTTATAGTATTTATTATTTATTGTTTAATTATTTAGTATTCATTTATATAGTTTGTGGCTTTAATATTTAATTTGGGGCATTTATTTATATTGCTCTTGGTTTATTTTATTATTGGGCTTTTATATTTTATTGTGCCCATGGCTTGTTTAATTATTGGTTATTTATATTTTTATTCTCTTTTTTTTTATTTAGGTAATTAAATAAATATTATATATTCTACCTACCTTATTATTCTGTTGGTTGTAAGTTTTGGGGAGGTAAATAATATTATTTTATATTATATCCTATCTCTAATTTATACATGGTTGGTAGGATATACTATATTTCCAAATATTTAGTTTGATTGGATTAGATTTTTGCATAGTTTTGTATGGAAATTTATTTATTGAGTTTTATGAGATTTTGTCGGGGTTGGCCTCTGGAAGTAATTTCTGTCGGATTAAAGATTTTGGATTGTTTTGGAGTTGGATTTTGGTTTTGCTGGATTTTGGAACTGGAATTGCACTTCTTCGAATCTTATTGCCATAGCTTCTATTTCCAAGTTGGTTGTATTCTACCTTTTGTGTGATTTTCTTCTGGAAAGATTGTTTACTCTCTACATGATAAAGATTGTCTGCCCGGAGGTATTGGAATTAGCTATAAAATTATTATTTATGATGTTTATAATATGAAGTATTGGGGTAATATATTTCTTTGAAATTGTTGGTGTAATTAAATATTCATGTTGGATATTATTACACCTTACTTAAGTTTACTTAGGTAAATTCATTTCATAGTAGTTTGGGTATGAGATACTTGGGTGTTTGTGCCACATTGGGATAGTGTGTGTAGGAGAATTTCCACCTTTAATGGTGTTGGTCTTGTTACTACTCTATCATATCTACTTATTGTGGAGTGATAATTCCACTTTCGGTGGGTGATCCACCTCATGTGGAATATTTTATTGTTTCTCCTACCTACCACACCTATTTCCTACCTACCCTTGTTTCTTATTGAGACACATGTCATGTTTGTGTTCTCACATATCCATATACCCTTGCTTATATATGCAGGCTCATATTCATTGTATGAACAACAACGATTGATGATCCAGTTGATCAGTATTTTCATCTTGATAGAATACACTTTATTCCTATCATCTATTTTGTTATCTATTATTTGTTCTTTCCATTGCCTCTAGATACTGGCAAAATCACATGGTATCAGAGCCATTAGAGTGTCATTGGTTTGTAAATTGAGAGAAATTTGATGCTATTTGGGGTTGTGTATTTGGGAGCTTTCTATTGCAGGTTATTATTGAAGCTTCATGGGTCAAATATGAGGTTACCATTGGATTGAGGAGGTCCAAGAAAGTCAATTTTTCCTTTTGTTTCATTCGAATCAGATTTCAAAGGCCAAATCTAGAGGCATTTGAAGTTTTAAGCTGCGATGGAAATTTTCTAGAAATTATAATTTTGCAGGCAATTTTCAAATAGTGATATCTCACTCATCCAAACTCCCTTTTTTGAGAAATGTTTTTTATTTTGGGGTAGAATTTCATGATCTATACAGTGGTGCATGAGTGGTCTGATTTTCAGATACAGGTTTTTTTGAAATCATGAATCCCGATTTTTACAACTTTAGAGGCTTCGTTTGGGCTCATATGGACTCCTTTTTAGGTGCCATTTTTTTTGAAAGTGCATAATTTTTTGTCTAGTTTCATAATTTGCCATTTGTTTGTAGTGAGTTTGAGTAGAAATTGTACTTTTAGTATTTGGTCATTTTTTGGCCTATTTGGTACTTGTATTTTGCTTGGATCTTAGTTTAGATCACTAGCAGTATTTGTTGAAGTCTCTTATATCTCATTTTGAGAAGTTATAAAGTTGACATCATAAGTCCACCTTACTTTGTTTTGCAAGTGTCCCATTGTACACACTAAGTATAAAATTCCAAATCAAGATTTTGGGGGGGTACTTTGATTGAGTGAATTTGGGGAGTGTCTCTTGTGCTTTTGTGCTCTTGTGTTCCTTCCTTTTTGCTGCTATGGGTTCTTCTAAGTTTCCTCTCTTAACTCCTTATAATTATTCTACTTGTAAAATTGATGCATGGAGTAAACTAATGGAAAAAGGAGTAACTCATTATATTGATGGAACTATTGTTGCTCCTGCTAATCCTAAGGCTGATCTTATTGGTCACTTGGATTGGCTCACTAAAAATATCATGGCAATTGGTACCTTAAGAAAGTATGTATCAAATGATCTCATTTTTCATATTTAGAAATGTACTCTAATCAAGGACTCCTAGCAAAAGTTTCAAGACTTGTATTATCAAGTTGATGAGATTAGGGGATATCAGATTGATAGTGATCTCACCATGTTAGATCCCTAGAAATTTGATACTATATAAGATTATGTCACTAAGACAAAAGAGTTGAGGGCACAAATCAAGGATTGTGGCATTGATAAGAAGGATACTAAATTGATCTTCAACTTGATGGGCAAGCTTCCAGAAGAATATGCAGTGTATAATTCTAGTTTCCAAACCCATAGGATGGCAATGGGTTCAAGGTACACAATGCCTACATTTGATGCTTTCACCAAAATGTTGATGATGGAACAAACTAAGTTGATAAGAATGGGCATTCTTAAGAATTCTAATTCTCAAGAATTAGTGGCAAATTAAGGGAACAAAGGAAATCAAGGAAAGGAAAACTCCAACAAGAAGAAATGGGAATCAAATCCTAAGGACAAAGCACCATCTTCTCCACAACAAGGAGATTCATCCTCTTTCAAGATGGACAATTCACCAAAGAGGGTGAGAGCTACTTGTGCCTATTGTAAAAATTTTGGTCATGAGGAGCGTCGTTTCCATTATAAGAAGATTTATGAGCTCACACATATCCTCAAAAAGCATAACATTGATTTGCCTAATGTCTATAAGAAGGATGATTCATCAACTTCCACTTCCTCACAATCAAAAGGAAAAGGGCAAGCATTCATGGCTTCTACAAGTTGGAAGACTCACTCTTTTGGGACAATAAAAGGAAAATCTCTTTGTGCTACTACAAGTCATGATTCAGAGAGATGGCTTCTAGATTCAGGGGCTTCTCATCATATGTCATCTTTGCAGTCTATGTTCTCTACATTTGAGCCTTGCACCATGCCAGAGATTTTGATGGGCAATCATACACACATGGATGTGATTGGGAAAGGATCTATTTCCATTGGGGATAACTCCTTCAATGATGTGTTGTGTACCCCACTTGACAAACAAATCTCCTTTCCATCTATCAAATCACACATGGCACAACTAAGAAAATTGTGGAGTTCACACCTGAGTTAGTTTTCATTAGAGACTTGGAGACTAGAGCTATCGTTGTGACTGGGGTGGTTGATCATGCATCTCGGTTATACTCCTTTTCAGATTTTGTTGATGATAATGATTTCACATATGATGATTCTACACATGATGATCACACTTCTTGTGATGATTCAGATTTTGAGAACTTTGGGTACTTGAACATGGGGATTCTCACATGTGACCCCGTTCTTGAGCCTTGCATTTCATCTCCTCCCATTGATATCACATCACCTATTGCACCTGATGATGCAGATAGTGTGACAGTTTTGCCTTCATGTGATTCAGTGCAGTAGGATATACCTTGTCTTCCAACTTTAGTTTCTTGGGATGACTACTTGACAGACATAGCAGGTTTATTTGTGGAATCCTACATTGCAGATTTGGGAGACATCATTGATGATATTCATCTTCTCTTTGATGAAAATGGTCCTTCTTTGGTTGTTGTGAGGGAACACTCTGACCCTCTTGTTCATTCTCTACATGATCATTCTTTCGAGGTTAACATGATTGTGGATACTTATGTAAAACAGTTGGAGGAGGAGACATGTGAGTCTTTGGGACATGTTCTACATTCATCTCCACTAGATCTTGGAGTTCCTTTTTCAGAAGTGTGGAACACTTTACCACCTTTGGAGGGGATATCTTTCAACATCGACATGGGGACACTTGAGTAGTTTTCAGAGATTCCATTCATCATGAGTTTTTTTTGTACATATTCCCTTCATGATTGGGGAGAGTTCATGGATCCACCTTTGGTTTTGTTTCTTCCTAAGGGGAGGAATGTTGTTCGACGTTCTTGGAGCAGTTTCTTCATTCATTCTCAATCTTCTATCATTGGTGTAGATTCTACATTAAGGGGGGGCTTCCTAGCTTCTCTTCTTCTCTCATATGGGGGGGGGGACTTTTTCCTCACATGGGGTTTTGTTCCTCACATACTTCTATGAGAGTTCTCTTGTTTTTTTTTCATCTCTTTTTTGGGGGAGGGTTTTTTCCTATTGGGTTTTTCTTTCTTTCCCCACTTTGTGAGATATTTCATTGCATTGGTTTGCATGCATTTGCATTTGTTCATGGGTACCTAACATGGCCTAGTAGTTAGGACCCATCTTGCATTTCTCAGTTGCATTGTAGACTTAAGTGCATTCCCCTAATTTGCACTTAAGGGGGGGGGGGTGGTGTAATTAATTATTCATGTTGGATATTTTTACACCTTACTTAAGTTTACTTAGGTAAATGCATTTCATAGTAGTTTGGGTATGAGACACTTGGGTCTTTGTGCCACATTGAGATAATGTGTGTAGGAGAATTTCCACCTTTGGTGGGTGATCCACCTCATGTGGAATATTTTATTGTTTCTCCTACCTACTACACCTATTTCCTACCTACTATTGTTTCTTATTAAGCCACATGTCATGTTTGTGTTCTCACATATCCATATAGCCTTGCCTATATATGCAGGCTCATATTCATTGTACGAACAACAATGATTGATGATCCAATTGTTCAATATTTTCATCTTGATAGAATACACTTTATTCCTATCGTCTATTTGGTTCTCTCTTATTTTTTCTTTCCATTGCCTCTAGATCTTGGCAAAATCTCATAGAAATTATTTTATTGGGTCCTGCCATGTATGAATTTTGGCAATTGCCATCTCTGTCGCCATGTATACTCTTGGTTTCCTTGGTTGTGTAGTTTCATGAGTGTTGCATTTGCATCGTGTTGGTCTTGATGTATTATCTAGTTACCTAGGTGATGGAGATTTTATCTTTATGTTCTCTGATTGGTCTTTGTTTTGAACTTTGCTAGGAGTTTTCCTATGGCTATTGAGTAGCGATCTCATGTATTGAATTGGTTGTTGAGATTTTGACCGGTCCTTGATTTTATTTGACATTGCATCTTTGTTTATTATATTTTCTGTACCAATGATAGTCTCAATGATTTTCTGAACTTCTCGCTATTCTTTATTTCTATTTTTCTGAGTTTCTCAGTATATGTACTTAAACTATTGTTGAATGTGTTAAAATTGTATATATTCTATTCTTCTATTCATATGCACAATTATTTGGTACATAAATGCTATTCTGAGAAATGAACGTGGTAATACAATTTGCAGATGCATTAACTTATTAGTTATATGTGTTCTTTTATTGTGTATAAGCACTACCGTACCTAGAAAAAGTACTACAAAGTTTAATGGGTGCACTATTATGTATCTCAAAGATGCTAATTTTTTTTACAAATGCATAATTCTGCTTGGTTTACTGTTTTGGGTTGATTTTAGAGTTCTGAGTCAGTTTTCTGAGTTTGATTTTTGTACTAGATGCTGTATTTTTTGATTCCTTGTGATTTCCAGTGTTGTATACTGTTCATATTTGGTTATATGATGGACTTTAGCTCTGACACGTATATTTGTGCCTTGCTGTTGAGGAATGTCATAGTTTGGCTCGAGCAAGTTGATATGCCTTGTTGTGGAGGATTGATCTTTGTATATATGGATGAGAAAGAGGAAAATTATGCTTGCTCTTGATATTTATTATTTGTTGAGGCTCTTGGTTACTTCATGTTATTGGCATTATGGCTCATGTCTATTGTTAGATTTCATATCTATATGTATGCGGTTATAGAATGCATTTATATGAGCCTCTTGTGTTATTGTGATGTGTATACCCTAAGGTCTTGGAACATGGTTAGGGGAGTGGGCTTTCATGTGATGACTAAGGTCATGAGAGATAGGTTACTAAGAGGTTCCTTGAAAGGATGCTTAGAGTCTAGAGGACTAGGGCACATTGAAATTTTTCCTTGTTTTAAATAAGTGATAACCTAAATAATTAATTAGATGGGTTGGGTAATTAGGCTTCATGTAAATAAGATAATAATTTGGTTTGGGCCCCAATGCTTATTCCTAGGGAGTATGTTTTAGGATAAGACTAGGAAGGCCATTGTGATGGCAAACCAAACTCCCTTGAATCTCTCATAGGTTGAGATGGTTCCACATGTCTATCAAGGAATGGTACCGTCCCTTATTTGTGAGGATAGCATGCAATGACATGTCTCTCAGGGTGTGGTATTATCCCTTCTTCATGAGGATATCATGTGATGACACTCTTTCCCTACATGTGTCCTTGATATTTATGTCATGACTATTGATATACCTCTGGAAGTTTCTATGTTTTATGATTAATCCTTGTGGTATGAATTGGCTTGTTGATAATGTGTTACTTCATTATTGTGGTATTTGAGTTGTTGAGTTCCTTTTGTTGTTAGGTGTCAGCCTAGGTCTTGAGTGTGTGTGGGATCTTATGTTATCTCCTAACATGGGGGGTGGTTCCTTATGGTCCCACATGGTCAGATTGTTTGATGCCCTCTTCCATTGGGATTTCCTTCATTGGATGTTGTGTGTGGATGTGTATTCTTATCTCTTTAGGTTATGGATGGATTGTTGTAGCATATTGATGTATCATGATTCTTGATACTTATATTAGAATGAAACTAGATTAGTTACATTGAGAACGTTGTACTTGTGGATTGAGAATATGTATCTTTATGTAAAGGATCTTGTATTCATATGTATTGGAAATATTGTAATAGGATTGAGATCATGACTCTTGTAGTATAATATGATGTTGTACCTTGGATATTGCTCTTTAATAAAAATAAGGTTTAGATTCATGGTGTTGATGATGTTATTGGATTATTCTTGAATGAAATAGAGATAATTTTCATGGCTAGAAGAAGTTAATTCATTATCATGGTTGTCTCTGGGATATGTATATGTATTAGAGATTATGATCATAATCTTGATGGTAATGGATTATTTATTTTATAGGCAATATTATATGATGGTTAAATGATGGTATTAGTAAATACAAAATGGGGATTAGGAAAATTTTGGGGAATTGGTTAAGGATAGATTGTATTTATGATGGTTAATTTAGTAGATTTTTTCTATATGAATGTAAGGAGTAAATGATGAAAGGAAATGATAGATTATTCTATATTGAGATAGTAGGCTTGATGTGGTTATGTTCTTATGTTAGTTAAGTAATAACATTGAGATACCCTAGGGAATGAGTATTGTTGAGTTATATTTATTTCCGCTTGCGTATTGAGTTCGTATGATTGTGCTCTTATGAATATGTTAAGTTGGAATGTGCATTTTTAGTAAATGGTGAATTAATGTGTATGTGTATTAAGTGATATCTGTTACATTAGATGATGTTTTAAAATGAAATTATCTCTATTTTCTTGTTAGTTATATTTATCTAGAGTATTTTAGCAAGCATTACAATATTCACCAAAATCTCTATTGCTCTGAAATTGCAAGATATATTCCCACATCTCTTTCCACCTTTCAAATTCAACCCATTACTAACCTAATCTTTAGCATCCTTGAGTTCTTTCTTCAAATTTGTCACTTCTTCTAATTTTGAACTTTCTTTGGTCTTCTCATCAAGCTTTATTTTATATTCATCAAATGTGTTTGTTTCCTTGTCCACTAAATCTTTGAAGAAAGTAATACTCTCAACTACCTTCTTATATTTGCCTTTGCACTCATCAAAATTAGCCAATGTAGATCTCAGTTCTCCTTCCATATCAACAACTCCTTCAACATCATCCCAATCACCTTGATTTAAAGAATCCATATCATTCAACTCTTTTTCAAACATAGTGTTCAAAGCTCTAGATCTACCTCAAGAGGTTAAGCTTAATCAAGAGGAACCTTTCTCTTATACCAATTGTTGAACACTCATCAAATGCTGAGAGGGGGGTGAGTCAACATAAATCAAAATTCTAGACTACAAACTTATGGTAACCAATTAATTCAAGATATGCACATCACAAAGAGAACATCATAAATTATCCACACAAGAACACCAATATTTTATGCATGAAAAACCCAAACTCGGAGAAACAATGGTGAGTCTTAACTCACAAGATAATCCACTATATATAAATTATTACAAAAGGTAGCTCAATACTCTAGACTTGCACACCAAGGCTAACTGCTCATGGTGCAAGATACAAAAAGGACTTGCAAACCTGAAGCTAATTGCAACAAGGAAATATACAAATTTACAACTTTCAAGAAATGAATTTTAGGGTTAAAGCACAAACCTATGTCACACTTTTATAAAGAAAGTGACCAACACAACTAAAAATATTTAAATTTGACTACATAAAAGTGACATTTCTAAATTGAACTTCAAAATGATGTAAACTGATGAAATGTAAAAATATTAATGAAATTTATGTCTGTTATTTTTTAAATTTAAAAAAAAATTGATATTTTTTATATATTCAAAGACAAATTTTTTATTGCTAATTTTTTTTTAAAATCAAGGGTTCTAGCCAGCGTCACCAAAAAAATGAAAAAAAACTCATTTTTTTCCCAATTTTAATTTTTCAAATAGATGATATATATATGCAGTACTAAAAAGAAGAGAAAAAATAAGTTTTGATGTATATTTTTCTCGTAATAACATTTTAAAGTCCAACATAGCTGAATTTGGTAGTTTTCATTTGGCATCACCTTTCTCTATTAAATTTATCATTAATAAAAAAAAAATTATACCCTTTTGAAGAAGATTCTCTCATCTAATGAAAAATATATTTTGTAATTTTTTTAAATATCATTTAATATATATTTTTTAATTTCAAATCAGCCTCTCTCGAACTTAAAAAAAAAAATTGCAATGTTTAAAAAATAAAACATTAAAATTAATCAAAACATTAAAAACATTATATGTCCACATTCCTGATTTTGAGTTCTACAAAACAGTATTTTTTTTACTTTTATAAAAAAATATTCTACTTGAAGAAAAATGCAATAGAAGTGGAAAGTTTTAGAAATGCAAAGAAAATGGTGATTTGGCTGCCACATCACATGACACAAAAACATGTTCGGTCAAACTAATTCTGACAAAACTTATTATGCAGAAAATAGGTTCAGTCAAAATAATTTCAGCCGAACTTATTGTGCCATTTAGGCACCACGCAACCACCACATAGGTTAGGCCAAACCTATTTCGACCGAACTAAGTTTAGTCTAACTTATTTTCGTTATACAATTTAGTTGGCCTCAAGTGTGACACAACAATGTGCTTTAGCCCTATATGAATAAAAGCATCTTAATATGATGATTACATTCACTATTAAAGCACAATCTATGACCTTATTGAGATATCCAGACCACCCGATCTTCCAGATTACTACATCTACATCCACTATTACTTTTGCACTACAATATGATCTACGACAATGCCACAAATCACAATGACATCCTTACATCAAGTTACACATACTTACTTCTGAATCCAACTCACTCGCATCTCACATATGTATCTCTCTATCTATTTTCTTCTCAACAAATCATCATCATCATCATCATTATATATATATATACCAAATTGAAACAAAAATAGTCTCACAAAGTTGGCCAAAAGATAGATTGTAATGTGTACACATATTTTTTACTCAAGATATATAATCGGAAAAAAATATAAAACGTGGAACATAAACTGAACCTAAACCAACATCCAATGAGAAACACTGAACCAATAGAATGCACCACATGGAATTACCAGATCAAGGAACATATCCCAACACATGCACTTGAAGAGTTTGGATCGAAAAGAGCATCACCTAGACCATACTAATAAAGATTCCAATTGTTCTCACAAGCTAATATCAACTAGAACAAATTCCAACATAATCTATCTATGTCCAATCTACATAACAACCTTTGGTACAAACAAAATCATAACAACCAATACAAAAGAATAACTATAGATACTTCAACAAAATACTTCAACATTGAATTAAGCACAACAGATGTCGAATCCCACACTATTGATGTCTAGACTAGAACATATCTAGACCACACTGTTTGACATCACTGACAACAAAGTGCACATCTATAACATTCTTCTATATCATTTGTCTAGTCTTGGGTCTCTTTCCAATCCTTGAAATTGCAACCAATAATGGGCCATTTGCAACTACTGCTACTACATTTTGCCCACCACTTGATTGGCTAGAAGTTTTTGTACATTTATTTTTATTCTTAGGTTCTCATCTTCTATGTTCAAAAAGCTCCATGCAACTTTTCTTGTAATGTATGTACTTTCCTTCTGAAGGCTCTAAAATCATTACCGTGAACAACATCAAGAGGGTTTCTACCTCTACCTCTTGGTGAAATTCTTGGAGACTTTTTTATTACCACCCACAACTTACAATTTCTAGTGCAAAATCTCTTTGGTGATTTGTTCAAACAACATGATTACCCACATTGATATCACATATGCAAAGGGATTCTCTCCCTTCAAACCTCCATTAAAATAATTAGTAAATTCACAAGAAATTTGATTTAAAATATGCAAGACAAAACAAAATTTTAGATTGAAATAAAAGCACGAGCTTGATTAAAATTTTTGAGCTTATCGGCTTCATATCCAATACATATAAATATGATTACAAAGTCTTCCTAACATAAAAGAGAAAAATACAACAAAAAATATGATCCAAAATCTGATTTTTCCTTCCTTTCTTTCTTCTTCACCTTCAAACCCTCAAAAATCTAAGTCTAGAAAACCTAAGGCCATTCTATGAGGTTACCAAACTATAGTTTGAGGTAATTCATAGAATGGCATACTAAAAACAAGAGGGAAGCCTATTTCCCATTTTAAAATTGATTTTAATACTTTTAGATGTTTTGTCATCTCCACCCTCAATCATGCTAAGAATGACAATCAACTAGCCCACCCACTCCACTCAACCGGACACCCAAAATAGAAACAAAATAAATAACTTATTCTTGGCATCCAATTTGAATAACTATCATTTAAGAGGGAAATTATGAGTGGTCATAAATGGTAACTTCTAAAAAATCATGCCCAAAAAGAATTATTTCATATTTGAAATAGAACATGCCAAATTCAAATTTGAACCTAGTCAAACTTTCCCCCAAAACTATGACCACCATTATTTAATAAAATTTTGGCCTTTTACTATAAATTTATTCCTCATTCAATATTATTCAACAAAACCTAAAAAGACTAAAAATCAATATATTTTTTGTTGATGAGGATAGCCCCTATACCATGAATGCTTCTATATCAACCTCCATCATCATCCCTAGTCTCCTAATAAAGTAATGAAAACAACCACCAAAGCTCCACTTCATCCACTCTTTATTCTTCTTTAATATAATGCCACTTAGTTGTGACACTATATCAAAGATTAGCAAAATGTAGACATCTAAATTTTTCCTAGTACCACTTATATTATTTAATTAACTAACTTCACTTAATGTACCCCACCTCATTAAATAATAATATTATGTAATTAAAGTTATTTTTTGTCCGACAATTAAATAATTTTGTTATTTAATTTTCTCATTTTCCACAGGTCACATGGCTAAAATAGTTAAATGATTTTATTATTTAATCAATCTATATTCTTTCCACCAAATTTTAAGAATAAAGGAGCTACTAAATACATTTGTCCCCCATATTCTTGTGGTTGCAACAATTTATTATCTTTAGTAAATGTAACCTCAATCCTTCATTTTATATTCTTGTGGTTGCAACAATTTATTATCTTTAGTAAATGTAACCTCAATCCTTCATTTTCAAACAAAGTCCATCATGACCCTTCATCCTCTCTTTGACCCTAAAAAATTGTTATCATTCATTCTTCAAAATTGATCTTCTCATCACATCTCCACAATCCATTTTCCCTCTAAAAAGTTATAAATAAAGACACTATCCTATGCATTTTATCATCCAATTTTATGCTAACCATATGGTGTCAAAATACTTAAGTTTTATGCAAAGAGCATCCACATCTCAATCAGTTAGTAAATCATTCTTTGTAATGGATTTTTATGGTAACTTTATGTATTTGATGCTTTTATTTTAAATCGTTCTTGGTAATGGAGTTTTATGTTAACTTTATGTATTTCATGCTTTTATTTTAATTTCATTTGCATGTTCTATCTAAGGTTTCCGATGGTTTATAATAGGAAGATTTTGGTTTGTATTTGTTTTCTATTTTGAATTTTAAATTATAGCTTACAATGTCAAACAATATATTTATTTTAAAAATTTACAAAGATAAACATTAATAAATATTAAAATTCATAATTTATATTAAATAGAAATATATATTTTTATATTGTAATTAGATGTGATTGTTAGATTTGATGTTTTCTTCTATCTGTTGATTCTAAAATATTTGCATTCTAAGAGAATATATTGTGACCACTGATTTAGGTTCAATTGCTTGAGCACAATTGATAAGGGTGGGGTATGCTCCTTGATTAAACCATCCACTAAGGTTTAAATCCCATATAAGTTCAATAAATAAGGGATGAGGCTAGGATCATGCTCTAGAGGAATTTGACAAAATGAATACTTAATCATCCTTGTCTCCTTGTTGAAGATGTATCAATACAAACTCAAGCCCTAGTTTCAATGTATAAAAATGATCTAGGTTTAACACAAAAATTTTCAACAAAAGAGTCATATTGTCACATGACCCTTGGTTTGATACTAGAATTGAATGACTCACACAAGGTCCATCAGAGATCAAGTCTTGCCAGTGGGAAGCTCGTGACTCTTTAAAGGAATGAGATAAACTCACATTTTTTAAATGTTAATATATTATAACAATATACAAATTTATTTTAAAATTAAATTAAGTTCTTAATTTTTCATATTACAATCAAGGTAACCATCAAAACCCATGCCTATTTGAACATATTGTTTAAAACACAATTCCATTATGAAGATTTTCATGTAATCACCAAGAAATTTGTACCTCAATTGGTTTCAAGTATAATTATGGAACGTAATGATATATCACTTGATGGTGTCATTTACCAAGATATAAGTTCCTCAGGTGTAATAACTAATTCAAATTCTGAGAGATATAATAAGTAACTCAAATTCCTGAGAGGTGTAATAAAAAGGGATGACATTAAGATAATTCTCCAAATAATTTTGGTGTGATGGATATCCTTCGGTCATTAATGTCAACAAAAACAAGATATCAACTTAGATTTGTGCTCTCATATGAAATACAATAAATAAGAAATGAAGCTACAATCATTCTCAAAGTTACAACTTTGACAATATATACACCATAATCTTTAACTCACAATCAAACAAATATCAAATTGGAATTTTCCTCCCATATCAAACTACAAAACCAATATAAGTCTGACACAAAAATCCTTTCACCAACAAAACAAAGTGAGAGAAGAAAACACTCATGTTATTACGTAAGCCTGAGCAAGTTGAATGACTCGCGGGAATCTATTCAAAGACAAAGCTGTAACCCAGAAAAAAATAATATTACTTTCGACGCGATTGATATGACTGGTTCCATACATCTCTCGTGGATTACAGAATCCAAGCCTCAAACATTTGATAGAAATATAAAATGGTTTGGTCCATGCCCATCCACCGCCACACCATCTCCCTCCATTGGTTCACAACGCAGTCCGGTCAAGCATTCCCAGTCACATTATAACGTAACTGATAATTCAACCATCAATCTTAAACTGCGGTGCCCTGTTCAGCTTTTATAATACAACACATTTTACAAACATGCGCATTATCCTTTTCTATCAATCCTCTCTCGACAGATACTCAAATCTCATTGAAAGATTGTCAGTCAAGGCAAAGCAGGAGGAAAGTCAGTCAAAAGACATGTTACATCCACCAGAGAGACAAGATAATAACAGGTTCTTTGCACGGTTCTCCATTCACATTCCAAATACCAATGAATGCACCATTTTTTCCATGTATCAAAATTATTTACGTATGGAATGATGGTTTTAAGATTGCGAAAGGCTGAGGGAAAGCCAGCATGATGCGTCATGGTGGGTGAGTAGTGGGCAAAGAAATCTGTAAAGTTTGGCAAGTGGAGATTTTCAAAGCTTGGAATGGTGTATTCAGAGATAACATCTGTGGACCTAAAGTTTTAATCATTTAAATAATGATTATTATAGTATATCAGAGAAAGTGAGTGTTTCCTTTCGTTTGTTGATTGGAGGTGGTTTAGGGCTTTTCCAAAAGTGGTCGGACGCCATTGAGCTGGCTTCTTCTCTTTGACCAAAAGTGTCCTACCATTCGATGGTCGTTGGGACCCCGGTATATGCGGTATGTGCTGCAGATTTTTTTCTTTCCATTTGGCCCAGCCATCCTCATACTTTTAGTGTGTTTTCCATTCGAAATTGATTTCTATTATAATAATAAGAATTCTCCCTTTTAAAATTATCAATTTGTTTCTTTAAACCAATGAATGTCATGTTTGCGTAATATTATAAGTCATTAGTTTATTTGAAATATGTAGGCCTGGATGATGTGTATGATAGTTATAGATATGGTATATTTATAGTTTTGTGAAAGTGAAATTGGATGTCTTTAATAAAGTTTTATGGTTAATGTAAAATTTTTAATATAATAATCAGAATATTTTATTTAAAGATATATATATTTAATTTTTTTTCTAAATCAATGAATGTCATATTTGCATAGTATTATAAGTTATTAGTTTAGGATGTCTTTAATAAAGTTTTATGACAATCTCATTAAAAGACTCATAAAAGTTATTAATGAATATAATATTTATAGTTTAATAATCATAATTTTCTATTATTATATTTATATATTTAATTTATCTTATAGAATTCAATTAATGTTATATTTGGTAATATTACAAGTTACCACCATGTCTAAGAAATGTACAAAGAAAAATAGAGCTTGATGATGTGTATGATAGTTAAGTTATGATATTTTAACAAATTTTAAAAATTGTATAATAATCTTATTAAAATTACTTGCCAAAATTATTAGTTGATGTAAAATGTAAAGAAAAGACACATGTTAATTTGTTACAAAATAAAAAAAGTCTTTAACTTTATTCCATAGCATAGTATTAGATTTTGTGTTTCTATAAAAATATGAATTAGATCTCCTTCAACCACCTACCAAATGCATTTTGAAGTGACTAAACCTACTTTTTGATCGATTGATTCCTTTTAAATTTCTACATAGAGTACCTAAAAGGTTGTTTGAAAATAATGTTTGATCCTTTTTCGTATTCTATAAGGAAACTAAGAAAGTAATTGATGAGGATTGGTATGTTCTTTAATTACCATAATTTATTGCGGTTATTTATTATCAATTACTTAAGGATATCTTTAGTTTAAATTATTGTTATCAAGACTCTTAATACTTTATTGTAAAAAATTCAAATCGTTATAAATTTAGTCATTTTTAGAGATTAGTTTCTTGACTTACCTTCTTAGTATTGATTTTTCTTCCATCATTTGCATACAAGAAAGAGTTCATTTATGTTATTGGAATAAACCAATTGAATATTTGATAATATTGAGAATAATAGGTAGTATTCATACATAAATTTTAAGACTCTATGATTACCAAGATCTCATAGTGGGGAAGACCTCATAAATTCTAAGAATGCATTCTCTCTAGCAATCTATTTATGATCAATCAAGCTAGGAAATATAAAGATATTATCAGGAATATAATAATTAGTCAATAGGATTCCTTAGTGGACTTGTGAGTCCACAAAAGAAAGAAATAACCATCTCACACCGTTAAACTATCACTAAATCCCAATTAAACTATTTTTGAAACGACGTTAAACCATTTTAAATCACATATATTTTCATGATATTTTTCATGTATTATTTTTGTGGTTTATAATGTCACACTATCATGCATTGACTCGAGTCCCACACACAACAAAGGTAAGCACATTTTTCATTTATAAAATCAAATATTTTTAAAATATTTTGGAGAAGATTTTGTTTCTTTAATGATTATAGTGTTTAGAATCGAGGGGTTCGTATAACATTAGTAGAAACAATAAAGTTGGATGATTAGTGAGTTTTTTTTTAATTCAATAAAAATAATATATGATGGGTAAGTTTTTCTTTATTTTTATGGTTGGAAGTTATTTGAATATTAGTTTAGGTGTTTTATATAAATAATGTATAATTAATATTACATTATTATTATTATTATTATTTTGATTGGTAATTGGCTGAAGCCTGAATAGCTTTTGACTGGAGCTATGAACCAGTGGGGACACAGTAGGGGGGCCCATCCCTATTACATATCTTTGAATTATTATTATTATTATGTTTGATTAGATTGACCTCAAGACCTTCCCCATTATATGGAAGGCCAAGAGTCACAACTTAGAATTCCACTTCAGATGTCCTTATTGGGAATTGAATTTGGGTCTCCACAGTGAGAACCCAATGTTTTAATCAATTAAGCTCAACCCCTTGGACAATATTACATTATTATTATAATAATATAAAAATATTAATATTTATAGATATGATATATTTATAGTTTTATAAAAGTGAAATTGAGTGTCTTTAATAAAGTTCTATGGGAATCTTATCAAAATGATATTGTATTAGTTAATGTAAAAATAATAATATAATAATCAAAATACCTCATTTAGAAATTTATATATTTAATTTATTTTTTAAATCAATGAATGTCATGTTTACGCAGCATTACAAATTATTAGCTTACTTTAAAAATGCACAAATAAAAATATAACTTGATTATGTATATGATAAAAATAGATATGATATTTTTATAGTTTATGGAAATGATATGGGATACGTTTAACTAAGTTTTAGGACAATCTTATTAAAAGGCTCCTAAAAGTTATTAGCTAATGTAAAATTTATAGTTTAATAATCATAATTCTCTATTATAAAGTTTAGATATTTGATTTATATTTTAAAAATCAATTAACGTCAAATTCGGTAATATTACAAGTTATTCACATACTTAAAAAATCTACAAAGAAAAATAGAGCTTAATGATGTGTATGATAGTTGTAGATATTATATTTTAACAAATTTTAAAAATTGTATGATAATTTTATTAAAATTACTTGTAAAAATGATTAGTTAATGTAAATTATAAAGAAAAGATACATGTTAATTTGTTACAAAATAAAAAGTTCTTTGACTTTATTCCATTGCATGGTACTAGTTTTTCTGTTTCTATAAAAATATGAATTAGATCTCCCTAAATCACCTACCAAAGATGCATTTCAAAGTGACTAAAGCTACTTTTTAAGTGGTTGATTTCTTTTAAATTTCTATATAGAGTACCTAAAAGGTTGTTTAAAATTAATGTTTGATCATTTTTTGTATTATATAAGGAAACTAAGAAAGTAATTGATGAATGGTATACTATTTAGAGTCACTAATAAGTTTAGGAATGGCATGTTCTTTAATTGTCATAATTTATCGTGGCCACTTATTATCAGCTACTCAAAGATACCTTTAGTTTAAACTCTTGTTATCAAGACTCTTATTAATTTACTATAAAACATTCACATCATTATAAATTTAGTCATTTTTAGAGATTAGTTTCTTAACTTACCATCTTATTTTTTATTTTCCTTCCATCATTTGCATACAAGAAAGAATTCACTCATGTTATTGTAATATCCCCATTTGAATATTTGATAATATTGAGGCTAACCTATTATTCATGCATAAATTTTAATACTCTATGATTACCAAGATCTCATAATTTCTAAGAAATTGTTCTCTCTATAAATCTAATAATGATCAATCAAACTAGGAAATATAAAGATATTATCAATCATATAATAATTAATCAATAGGATTTTTAAGTGGACTTGTGAGTCCACAAAATAAATAAATAGCTATCTCAAACTATTAAGTTGTTATTAAACCTCAACTAAACCATTTTAAATCACCAATTTTTTCATGATATTTTCTATGCATTAGTTTTTGGTGATATATAATGTCACACTATCCTGCATTGACCTGAGTCCAACACACAATGAAGGAAAGTGCATTTTTCATTTATGAAATCAAATATTTTGGAGAAGATTTTGTGTCTTCAATGATTATAGTGTTTGGAGTCTAGGGGTTCATGTAACTTTTGTAGAAACAATAAAGTTGGATTAGTGAGTTTAACAAAATTGTTTAAATAAAAATAATCTATGATGGGTAAGTTCTTGTTGTTTTTTATGGTTGGAAGTTATTTGAACATTAATTTAGGTGGTTTATATAAATAATATATAATTAATATTAATATAATAATATTATAATCATAATATAATAAAATATTATAATCATAATATAATTAAATAATATTATCATAATATTAAAATATAGTATTTTAATATAATCATAATATAATCATAGTATAATAATAATATCAAAATAGAATATATAAGGGTTAGTGCAGGATCATGGGGGGCCAAAAAATGATGATGTAAAAAAACAACCTTTTCCACTTGCCTAAAAATGCGAAAAATCCATGTTGAATTTTTGCTTGGCCTGAATCGGATATTAGATAAAATCGGATATCCAATTTTTATATGTAATTTTAAATTAAAAAATAAATTATATAATATATAATGTAATATAATAATATATTATATATTACATATTATATAATATGTAATATATTATTATATTATATTATATATTATATTATACATAATATATAATAAAATATTAGATTATAAAATATAATATTATATTATATAATATAATAATATATTATTATATTATATAATATAATATTATATAATATATATAATATATTATTATATTATATAATACGCATTATATAATAATATATTATATATTATATTATATGTAATATATAATATATTATTATATTACATTATGTATTATATAATATATAATATAATATAATATTATATATAATATATTACGTATTATATAATATATTATTATTATTATTATTTTTATCGGTAATTGGCTGAAGCCTGAATAGCTTTTGACTGGAGCTATGAACCAGTGGGGACACAATAGGGGGCCCCATCCCCATTACATATCTTTGAATTATTATTATTATTCTGTTTGATTAGATTGACCCCAAGACCTTCCCCATCCTATGGAAGGCCAAGAGTCACAACTTAGAATTCCACTTCAGATGTCCCTATTGGGAATTGAACTTGGGTCTCCACAGTGAGAACCCAGTGTTTTAACTAGTTAAGCTCAACCCCTTGGACAATATATTATTATATTATTATATAATACGTATTATATAATATAATGTTATTTTAAAATAATTTAAGTATAAAAATAGGATATCCGATAAAATTGGATATCCAATAAAATCAGATATTCGATTTTCTGAGACAATATAAATAGACTGGGACAGCCTGTGAGTTATTTTTAACCCACGAGCTGTGTGATTTTTTAGAATCCGATATCCGGTTGTTTGACCCAAATTTGCTAAAAAGTACATTAAAAGGTAGGATTTTTATTGTTTTTCATCATCTTCATTCAATTTTTTGTATTTTTTTTAATGTTTATTTTTTTTTCATTGAAAATATGGTTTTTTTCATGAAAACTAGGTTTTTTAAAATCATATACAAAATTGTTCAAATTTGTTAACTAAATTCAATTGTTTACATTCAATTAGGTTAAAATTGGGGGATAATAGTGAAAACATTGATCAACCACAACCACACAACCAAACCCTCCTACACAAAACCCTCCTTTGCCAAACCCCCCCTCAATTCAGGATTTAATTGCACAAAATTTGAACCAATTGAGGGGGATTGCAGATGTCTATCGTAGGATCCCTCGTCTGAACCCAATGTTTGATCCCCTCACGTCGATCATAAAGAGTATACAAACCGTCACTGAGGAGCACAATGCTGCTCTTTTATGGCGAGATTCTATGAGGGAACAATATGCAGATGGCTTGTCCTATAAGGAGATCAAGGATCTCTAGATATCCAAAGCCGCTATCGCCGCATTGTTTGTGAATCCTCGCACTGGTCAACCCGTAGACCCCCCAAAATAAAACTTTCTATTAAATGGTGCACAACAATCTTGATGTCCCCTTCAACTTCATCAAAAAATTGTATGCTGAGTTTGTTTTAGGAAAACATGTGAACAACTTTGACAACCAAATTTCCAGGGTGTGGGTTTAGGTATGCCCCAAAATAGACCTGGGGCAATCAGAGTAGTCCAGGGCCCATATGTCCCCCCTCCTCCTGTTGATCCCCCACCTCCAGTGTAGCATCCAGATATCATCTGTGAGGCGACATCATAGACCATATCGGTTATTCACTCTTTGAGTAGCCTTTTGGTTTCTCAGGCTGGGTCAATAGCTTAGCCTACTTTTGATGGTAGCGCTACATCTGGTGGCACTAACATGTCCTCCTTGGCTCCACACATTTGCGTACCCCATAGTTGTGTCATATGTGGACATGTATGCTTAGGTCCAGTTGGACAACCTGTTGATCCTCCTGCACACAGTGTAGATTATGAGGTGCATGAGATGCATGATGCACCAGATGTTATGAAACAAACTGGAGGATACCCTGGAGAGTCCCTACATGCTAGAGGTGAGGAGGCACCTTCATCATACATTAATGATGTAGTGGTAAGATTTGTATTTTCACAATTCATTCTATATTTTAAATGAATATTTATAATCTAAATAATATTAAGTACTAATTTTTATTTACATGGTCTATTTAATAGTTGATGATCGAGGAGGAGTTGACACAGATCTAGGAGGGCACCTTGATGGCCATTTCATTTAGCCTTGATAGCTTTACGGTACATATATTATTGCACCTAGTCGTTTGCATTTTATTGTACATACATGCTCATCATTTATATTGGTATTAATTAGATTATGTAGTAACTTGCATGTATATCTTATTTTACTCTTGTAGGGCACAAGCAACACGAGTGTGGGGCTATGTGATTTAGGATCTGATAGTGTAGTTAGAGACAAGGGAAAGGTAATTGAATGCAAATATGATTGAATGAATAGTTTACATAACTTATAATGATTGTACACGTCTAGATATAGATTGATAGTTTCATATACTTGTTTTGTATATGTACAGAGAATTCTTGGCTTCACATCCTTGTTGACTACACCCACTATACCTGAAGATGATGAAGAAGAAGAGATGTCTCGAGTACATGTATGTTTATTTTATTTTATGTTTAGTAGATATAATTCATTATTATCAATGACAATTATATGCTAACTTGTATCAATGTCATGTTTGTGAACATATGTAGGTTGTGTATGAAAAGATTGAAAACATACCTCCTCTACCAAAGACATACATCAAGAGCCTGCAAAGCTGAAGAGAAAACATGGAGATGAGGTAAACAAGAATAGTTCAATTATAGTTTGTTGGCATTTTGAGCTTGTTGGTATTTTGCATAGAGATTGCATTAATGATATGTTGTCATTGATGTCAATTGATCCGGTAATGGTATTCATGTTATTGCTGATATTGTTGTTTTTTATATTGGCTAGTAACTAGTAAGAAGAGCTTTGTGGAAGATGTTGTAATCCGATATGTAAAGTTTGTGAGTTGAACCAGTGAACCGGTGTAAAGGGTTAAACCTTTCTATATAATGTAATCGGTAAACCCTATCAGTTGTTCAACCCTAACCGATCACATTTGATGGTTTATTATCTGATAAGCGGTAATGATGGAGACACGTGTGACCATTGAATGAGGATATGTTCAAATTGTTTTGGCACATTTTTTTCCTAGGGAAGGAGCAAGGGGGATTGCATCTAATGCACAATGCGTGATGAGTTACAATGTTTGATGAAGCAGTGATCATGGAGCGGTTGGAATTTTCTTGAAGAATGTGAAGAGATTGTCATGATTTCTAATGGTCAAGATTGCACCGACTTGTTTGTAATCTCGATGATGAGAATTAGGTTTTTGCTGTGTTACCGACCTAATTGATTTGTATTTAAGGTCAATGAAGTTGTTTGTAAAGGTTGTTGGCAAGATTGATAGAAACCTATTGAGTGTGTAGTTGCCTAACCAGTGAATGGATCTGCACTTTGAGTGAAGGCAGATTGAAGATTAGAAGGATCTGATCAAGCAAATGTAGTGCTACTCAAACAGATCAAGAAAACCTATTGTTTTCTAACAATTATAGCAGAAGTTAAATCCCTTAACCGGGTAAGCTCTAAAAAGCTTGGTTACTCATTAAATCCTCTAACAAGGTGGTCCATTAGCTTGGATTCTTAAATCCTCCAGCGAGGTTACTCCTAACATGGTATTGTGCTTTTCATCAAGGCATATTTGCAAATCCCTTAACCGGGTGATTCCTAACCGAAATTAGTTCTTAACATGACTTATTGTAAATCTTTAACAGGCTTGGATCCTAACAGGGCGAACTTCAGAAGAGTTTAGATTGTAGACACTTGAAAATAATTATTTAAATTATTTTTAATTTCTCACATATTTAATTTATTAATCAATAATGCAAATTCTAATTCTCCTCAAAATTAATTAATTATAATTAATATTGTCACTATAGTATGTGATTAATTTATTTAATAAATCAACCCCCTCTTTTTATTCTTCTAAAAATTAAATCTTTTCAAATCCTCTCCTTAGCTAATTAATTTCAATTAATTAGTTAACCTACATGATTCCTACAAATCATCTTCCAAATCCATCATTAACCTAATAAATTCTTTTGGAAATTTCCTAAACTCACTTAACCTTATTCTTCTAATTTTTAATTCCCTCCACTCATTCTCTCTCCTAGTCTAATCCTCCTACAAATCCTATCCCACCTAATCTTTCCTCTAATCCCCCTCCTAATGAGTTGCCAGTGGCTAATCATCACGATTAGCCACAAAGTCAACTCCTTGTCCCTTCCATCCAACCACTATCTTTAAATGCTCTTTTCCTAGGTGAATGTGAGATTTTCAAAATCTCACATTCCTCTAGGCATCTCCTCTCCCAAGGAATTTTTAATTCCTTCTTATTCCTCCAATCCCTATGATCATCCCTTTTTTGAAGAATTTTAAATTCCTCTTCCCCATTCTTCAAGGAATGTCCCATCTCTTTCTTTTCTCAAGGCACATTAGGAAGTCTTCCCAATACACCTTGAGGAGTGTGGAGACAAGAAATGCCTAAAAGACATATCTCTTGGTCTCCACACCCTCTCTTGGGCCTTGTGTGAGCTCCTAGCCCTTCATCTTGGATCCATCCTAGCCATCCATTCTTCCTCTCCTCTTCCTATAAATTGAGGACTCCATCCCTTCATTTATCATCTCCAAGTTTAGTAATCTTATGCTGTTAGTTTGAGCCTAGAAAAGCCATTATAGCATCCTTACCATGCCAAAATCATCTCTCATCGACACTTAATCATCTCATCCATATCATTCCTCAAAGTCCATCTTAATCCATTTATGCACAATTTTTGGAGAACCATCCACATCAAGCAACCAAAGCAGCACATCAAGTGGAGCATCATCAAGGGGCACCTTCACTTCATCAAGCTCAATCTGAGGGAGAGGTAAAAGGATTGTGAGGTATATGCATATTATTCATGTTTTTATGTATTTTTGAGCTATGTCTTTGATTTCATAGGCTTCCATGTTTGATTTGCATGTTTACTAACTAATTCACCTCATTCTCCTTTTTACCATCTTCATTTTGGCACGCCCCGTGGGACCCATGTCCCTGAAAACTGATATTTTGTGAGTTGTGAGACACAAGTTTCGGAACAACATGAGGGACTGCAAATCAACATGAGCGACTCAAGTTTAGCGCGATAGAAATTCTATTTTGGCACAAGCGCAGGCGCATCAGCGCGACCGCCCCGAAACATTTAAATTTTTCCTGCTCACTTTTTAAAATTTTTAAAATTTTACCCTCTGTCTGTTTATTTACCATGTGTGTAGGCGTTTCGACGTGAGCGCAAGCGTTTCAGCACGATTGATTTAAATCAGCGCGACCACTTTTATAAAATTCCCGCTCTGTTATTTGAATTTGAATTTTAAAAAATTTTATCCACTGACCTGTCAGGTTTTGTTTTTAGGGTTTCAGCCAGATCGTAGGCATTTCAGTGCGAGCGATTCAGATTAGAGTGACAGATAGGTATAAAACCCATTTTTTGTTTTGTGATTGACTGTCATCTTTTTTTACTGGTTTTATTTGCTTCAGCGCGTATGCAGACATTTTAGCACCTGCGCAGGTGCTTCAGCGTGGCTGACTGCACTTCAGTGCTTGTGCTATATGTGTAGTACTGTAGGTACTAATTGCTTTTTTTTTAGTTTTACAATTTAAATCAACCATCCAAGACCTTAAAAATCAGAAAAACTACTAATCCACTTTTTTGCAGGTTGCTTAGGAGACCCAACCAAACATTGTGCTTTTGTTTTAACTAGGTACCTAGATGTTAATTAAAGGGTGAATGAATCATTGTTTTATGTGTTTTGAGAAAAGCGTAAAGGTAGGAGAGTATTCTCTCGTCTAGCTAGATGATCAAAAATCTAGACAGCAATAACATTAAGTACCAAGTTGCCTAAGGGTAAAGTTTTGAAAAGAAAGAAATAGGACATTTCAAAGGCCCTATCGACTCCACCAACAAAGAGACCTAACCCTAGAGCATCGGCTGCATCACCGAGTAAGAAACAAAAGAGTGTTACTATACCCAAGGTAACCAAGACCTACAAGAAATCTACTTGGAGACTCATTTTGTCAAAAGAGTCTAGTGACACAGAATCCGATGATGCAAACAAATTTCAGATTGTAAAAAGCAAGAAGGTAAATATTCATAGTGTTGAAATTTTTTGTGCCAATCTTAAAGAATATGGTGGATTTGCAGGATTTAGATATGTCAAGTATGAGACTAGGAATAATGATGAGAAGCGACAAATTGAAGAAGCTATCATCTGCACACTTCTAAAGTTTCGGCTAGCTCCATTAGAACTAGTAAAGTCACTTCCAAGTGAATTATACTTACATATTGATAACAGATGGAAATATACAATGGACTCAGAGAAACAAATAAGAGAAAGAAGTCTAGTCCATCTATTTCCTAATATGTTTGTAGCAAAAATTAAGGAGCATTTGACAACATACAATTCTAAATTTCTTGTCAAACAGAGAGCCTTAAAATTGATGAATGGGCTATACATTGATGTGGAAAATGAGACAAAAGCCAAGTGGTAGGAAATCTTCAAACTAAAGGATGTCGATGAACAATCTCAAGTTGAAATTGTTGATGTCATCGAGCAAGATCCTGATGTCACCGAGCAAGGTCCTGATGCTACCAAGCAAGACCTAGCTGACACTATTCAAATTGATGAAGATGTCATGGATGCAGAAGCACCGAAGTAGGAAATGATTGAAGGCACTACCTATGCAAAACTTGTATCTAGTGAATCTGTCTTAGAACAAGTTCAGCCTTATCCACTGGTCAAGCCACCTGTCTCAACCGAAGCTCCAAATGATACAGAACAAGGCACTGAAGCTCACAAGTCTAAAGCAGCAGAAGATACAACTAAAGATAAGATGTCTCAAGCACTGTCAAGCACTGCAAATGTTACAGTTGAGACCCCTAGTATCGAGACACCCAAGGACACCACAATGGCTATAGGAACCGACCAAAGTGTTGCATCTACCGAGCAACCTATCGAGGGTCAGCAAGCCTCACAAGTACTTGTCTTAGTGCAACCGATCAAAGGTAAAGAGAAGAAGGTGAGAAAGCATAGTTTCAAAGTTGATTTAACTAAACCGATAGTGTTGCCCAATGTGGATATCTCAAAATTAAAAGGGCAAGCACTTATTGATTTCGGTGAACTATGCAAAGTAAAGGCCGAACAAGAAAAACAATTGACCATTCAAAAGAAGAATAAAGTACTATAGAAGGTAAAGACACTACTGATAGAAATGCTACCTTCAGTAACAGTGTCAACCGATGCAACCATCCACATTCAACTGGATGAACTCCTTACTCAAATAGAAACATCTGGAGTTGATGCATCTGAGTACTTGAGCAAGCTAAAAGATAGAGAGCTTACTGCAAAGATGATAGAAGAGGTACAAAAAGCTCTTGCTATAGGAAAAGTAAAGCTTGTCAAATTCATTGCTGAGTTGTCCCCTCAACTCAAGCATATTCTTTATTTATTTCAGAAACTTTGTACATTTTCCTTATTCATTAAAGATATCAAGAATAAAACTGATGCAATTGAGAAAGAGATCACTGATCTCTCAAATAAGTTGACCACCGAGCCTAATTCAGTTCAGAATTTTTATACCAAGCTTCAACAGCTCATGGCTCAACAATTAGAATTCAGAAATGAAGAGCATAAGATCAGGATGGATATAATGACTCTCTAGACATTATTCCTTCCTCATCTCTCATCAGTTGAAGAGTAGATTAACTGATCTACACTCCTATCAAATACACAAGAGGGAAGCACTCTTGATGGCTTAATATCACTATTGGATAATATTCAAGCACAAAATTCTTTAATGGAAAGTGTAAAGGATGCACTCTTAGTCGCACTCACCGATGCCCAGAACAAGTATAAATTTATTTTTGATCAGTTATCGCCCCCGGATGGAAATTAAGTTTTTGATGTTTGTCAAAAAGGGGGAGTAATACTATAATACTCTATAGGGGGAGTAATACCAGACAAAGGGGGAGTAATACTATATTTGGAGAGTGACACAATTTTGGTAATATAGTTTTGAGTATTGTATACAAGGGGAGTATACCGAGTAGAATATACAAGAGCATACAGAGCACACAAGCACACAACAGAACTGAGCATGCAAAATCTGAGTTATGTACAGAATAATGATAAGGGGAGTATATCTGCATATACTATTTCATTAACTATTGTATATATTGTCAAGTGTAGTCATTTTGCAAAGTATATAGATTTTTGAGTTATGACTTTGAAAGTAGTTTTTGTCAAACATCTCAACTAATGTCAAAAGGGGAGATTGTTACTACTTATCAAGTTGCCATTAGTTTTTATATTCAAATTCAAACTATATATTCTAGTCAGTTAGCACTATCAAATCATGTAGTTGGTATAAACAGAGAAGTTGGTATGCACAGTCTAGTCGATTATAGAAGAAAATAGTCACAGAACGCAGTATTCACCAAGCTGTCTACCGAGTATCTTTTTATGGCTACCGAGTAGTAAAGTTAACACACTGAGTGAAACGTGTTACCATATACATTGAACCTGGACATGCATATGAAAACATGTAACAAGATCGTGGCACATCTAACCATTATTACATTGGAAATTGCACTAGAAGATTGTGTATCATTGCGAGGTCAATCTAACCAATGAAATATTTTGTTTAGTTATTCATTCGAGGAATCTTGTTTGTAAGATCAAAGCAATGAATTAGATCACCGTTTTAAGAGATCTATTTATACAGCATGAATTAAGAACAAGGTATGTGCATATATGTATGAAGGAAGACTATTACAGAGACACAGAGGTCACTGAGAAGATTTTTAGAGAACAGTCAAAGAACAGAGTAAACAGAAGGGTTTACTGAGTTACTATATGAGTTACCGAGGTATGCTATAAGCAAGGTAATCTTATTCTGTGCACATAGAATCTGCTATAACATTTCAGATGTAAAGTTGCAAATATTTGTAATGATTTTATGAAGTTGAAAGAGAAACCTTTAATAGGGTAAAAGACTCTAACCAAGTCTATAAATTGTAAAGCCTCTAACTAGGTGCAGCATTCAGATTAAATGTTGTAAAATCCTTTAGCAAGGTAGATCTAATAGATCTTGTTACTCCTAATAGGGTAAGCTATCAGAAATAGCTAAATGTAGCTCTAACTGAGCACCTTTATTATTGTAGTAGTAAAGTTGTGGGTGCCATCCCCACCACAGTTTTTCTCTCTAACCAAGAGTTTCTGCGTGACCAAAATATATGAGTTATGGAGTGAATCATGTATGATTGTTATCTATTTGTTTTAACTCTATTTTATGTTACTGCACTATTCTGTTTATGCATAACAGTAAGGTTATTATTAAAGAAAGGTTTTGGAGTACTGATTCACCCCTCCCCTCTCAGTACATTAGCTTTCCATATTGGGCCTAACACTTAGTAGAGACACAAAGTTCGCCATGAGGAGTTTTCATGGGAATTGATGTTTGACTGCCCCGGAGAAGTGAGTGTCGTGGAGGGGAGCCAGTGGGTTCATGCATCTAAGTGTCCGCTCTGGGTAAGCATAGCTAGGAAACCAATTGGGATCCGATGACTATTGTCCTTGCTAGCCTAAAGAGTGTTGTATATGAGCATGAGTGTCTTTGAGTTAAAATTCATTTGATCATTATGTTTGCTTTGTTTGATATATACTTGCCAAGAGTAGACTAAAAAAAAAAACACATCATTATCCTCAAACACTTGTCCAAACACAAACAATTATCCAAGTCATTACCCACACAAAGTCCAAAATTGCATCAAAACTCCATCTGTCTCATGTTTCATAAGCCCAAGTTGTATAAACATCCTAAGAAGTCAATTCACCAACCTATCAAGAAGAAGAAGCTCACACAAGCACAACTCCTTAGGCATCAAAAATTTTGGTATACCAACTGTAAACTCTTGCTTAAACATAGGACATTCTTGTATCATTACCATGATTACGTCCATGGTCATAGCAATGAGTTTGATGCTAGTGACGAACTAAGAGTCTGTGCTCTCCACCAAGGTTCAATTTTGTCTTTTAACATCAACTATCATCAAAATCAGGGTGGTCATGTCCCTTCATACAACTTTCCATCCAAACCAATCATCTATTGAGTCATGTTCATGCCAAGAATAACCTAGTCATCAAGTTTCGTCTAGTCATCACTATCATACCTCCTCAATCAATCATCCTCAAATTCCTAAGGAATTAGCACATCAAATCAATCTCCCTCCACTATCAAATCAATTATCAAAATCCAAATCCAATCATCCTTTAATCCAATTTAACCTTACATTAAGGTTGCATGCCTTGTGAAGTTCCATTTAGACCTCATCTTTAATCAATTGGCTCTTGTGCTTGAAGAAGAATCCTCTCCAAGTATATGTTGCCTCATCCTTTTTGAGTCGATCAAGACTCTTAACTTGTGCCTTTACTTTGCTTAGGGTCATTAGTCAACCCTTGGTGGAAAAGAGGCTTTTTAATCATCATTCCAAGGTCTAAATTCTACCCAACTTGGTCATTACCTTGCTTGTGGTTTCATCCACCACCTAAAATCCTCATCCAAGGACTAAGGTGTCAATCCTAATCAAATCCGGGCTCTAATCCAAGAACCCCACCAATCAGCAAAATCCCTTGTCATCAAAGACAAAATCCAAAAATTCCACAAAAATCTTGCCAAGTCCTTTCATCAAAGATTTCTTCCTCCAAGCTTTTCTAAGGTTATTCATGTATGGTCACAACTCGATTCCAAAAGAAAAAGATGGCTAAACAACAATAAGGCATGTTGGACATTAGTGTCCTATATGAAGATCCCACGCAAGATCCTACACAAAGTGGGCAACCTAGCAATCAAGATCAAAGACAAAATCCTAACATGGTTAGCCAAGATGAACTCTCTCCGGAAGTTCAAACTTTCCTAGCGGACTCTTATAACCAAGAGATGATTGAAAAGTTCATCCAACACAATCCTACTGCACTTCTAAAGACTCTCCTTGAAAAAGGAGCTCAACTTCCACCTGAATTTGATAGATCTGCTCTTGGCCAACGACCACCAGGAGACCTTGCTCCCACACAGAATGTTGCACCTATTAGTCAAACTCAATTAATTGCAGACCCATCAATCATCCAAACTCAATCAATGTCACCTGCGGCACCTCCCACCGTGGTCTCCATCCCACCTTCTTCCTCTTTACCATCTATACCACTATCAAATCTGATCTCATCTATTCTCCAACACACTTCTATACCACCTCGTTCCATTCAACCACACATCTCCATTCCACAAACTTCTCTTCTTGTCAACAATGTCACAAACTTTATCTGGGCCGCACTCAATCCTGTCACAACAGTTTGTGGACCGCAACCAACTATCACTCAAATCCCTGCGACATCGTTCATCACATCTCATATTCCCGCCTCCTCATCATATCAATACATTGGTGGTGGTACACCTTCCTTGACTCATCCAATTCTTGGGGAAAATACAATTCATCATTATCAAAGTCCACAACAAGACCTCATCAAAGAAATCCAAGACATGAAAAATATCATCAAGGACATGAAAGAAGGGACTAATAAGAGTAAACCTTACTCATTTGAGGAATTTTTTCCTTGTCCTTATGACCCATCTATATCAGTTGCACCTTACCCTCCAGGATTTGAGATCCCTAAATTCACCAAGTATGAAGGAAAAGGAGACCTGTTATCACTGTTTAAGAAATGGGTTTTCTTTTCCCATAATTGGCTAAGTTTTTGAAAATTTGGGTCAAACACACTATCAAATATTTCAAGTCTGTGTTAGGTCTTAAGGGTTTAGGGTTTTAATTTTAAGTCGCTCAATGTTTGATCAAAAACCCTCTAGTTTCTATTCCTTCATTACTTTATCCACTTAAGTAATGGGTCTTGGGGTCATATGAGGTGTCCCCCCCATGTCATTTGCCTAGGTGGTTGTTGAATTAATCATAAAAATTTATGCCTTATGTCTTTTCTTCCCAATGTTGTCGGACCCAGTAAGTTGTACGCAACTCTCAGATGGATCTATGGTTTTCGCTATTTCATTAGGCAAAGTTGCGCATGGTTTAAGACTCGTGAAATGGTGAAAGGGAAAAGTGTGTTCAATGGCGCATTTGGTCTGGTTTAAAAGGGCTTCATCTTGTTCAAGATCTAACAGCTGGTGTTATTCCGCAGCTGAAACTTGCAAGTGAAATACCTTTCGTGAAATGGTGAAAGTGTTTGGTGGGACCCTGCAATGAAGACTTTCCAAGCGACTAAAAGGTGATCAATTCCAATCTGATTCGACGGTTCGCGTTGTTTTGTGGCTGATAGATGCTTGAAGGTTATGCCTCGCGAAATAGGGAAAAAAAATTTCAGCCTACGAAAAGGGAGTTTTAATAAGAGCATAACAGATGCGCAAGTCTCATTTGATCTGACGGTTAGCGCAGCTTCACAGGAGGAAGATGCTCGACAGTTAGCTTTCGCGAAGTAGTGAAATGACATCGCACTCCAAGCAGGCAGTCCAGTTGGTTGAGATGGCGAGTAAGATGATGGCACATGGCAGAAGGTCAAGATAGTCAGCAAGTCGGGTCTAAGGATTAAAAGGTGGGTCCCAGAGGTGAGTCATGCAGTGGGATAAGAAATGACTTGGCAGATACAGGTGTCAAGGATGAGGTGGAATTAGATGTGTCCTCTTAGCAAATAAAAGGTGAACATGTTAGTTCGGGAATGACTAGATGCCAGGTGGATGGAGCTAAGTCAGAGGGTCCACGTCTGCCAGATTCAGTTATGTTGTTAAACATCAAGCAAGATAAATATAATCTAACGGCCCGCGTAAGTTCGCAATGGTAAAGTGCTCGTGTTTTAAAACTAGAGAAACAACGAAAAGGTTATGGGGCCCCAAAGATAGATAAAAGCATGAAGTTAAAAGAGGATCAACTCCGATTCAATCTGATGACTCATGTTATTTCGTGGCTGTGAACCAACTGAGGGATATGCTTCGTGAAATAGAGAAAGGAAAAAAGGTTCATCCAGGTGTAATGCTAGATGGTGATGTGTCAATTGACATGTGGTTTTAGAAGAAGTTGAGGGCCTGCCAAGGTGTAACCTGCGGTTATAAGGGAAAGACACGTGGCTGATGTTGAACTAAACTCGAAGAGTTTTCCAAAGCTAATGGTTGAGTGCCATGTGGTACTTGGTAACCAGTGAAAGAATGGCGTAAGAATAGAAAGCATAAAGCTTTCCCTTAAAGGATGGTCATCTCCGATTTGATCCAATGCTTCACGTTGTTTTGTGGCCCTAAGTTGAAAGCGGTTTAAGCTATGCGAAATAGCGAAAGACCGTTAGTCGTCACGATGGAGGCATGGTTAATGAAGAAGCTGACGGTCCCGGTAAGAGTTAAACACCGAGCAGTTGAAGTTCCATCTAATGCCTGGCATAGCTTCATGAAGGAAAAGTGCTCAAAGGATAAAGCTCGTGAAATGGTGAAAAGGAGGTAGGGCCTAGTGCTAAGGCAAAGCTGTTAAGTCAGTGTAAAGGCCGATCAAGTTTCATTTGATTGGATGGTTGGCGTGATTTCGTTTAACAAAATTGCTCAAAGTTTATGCTTTGCAAAATAGTGAAAGAGTGAAAGGGAAAAATGTGCAGGTATGTTGTGACCTGTTGGAGCAAAAATTTGAATTCTCTCATGAATTCAATTCTGAACGAACGGTCGAAGCATGCAGTATCAATGTCGCAGTTAAGAGCCTGAGTACCATATATGATCTCGTATCAATTGAGTGAAGGTATCATTCCAAAGAAGTGTTGTAGAGGAGCAGTTGTAGAGCTATTTTCTTCAAATACAGAGAAAATTCATTCAGTTGCAAAGTGGATTCCTTCAAGCTAAAAACAGGTTTTCTTGTACACTCGTTTGGCAATTTCTTAGCAGTGTGTTTTAATTAAGGTCTTGATTTGTCATAGAACTAGTTGGGGGTAATATTGCTTGCATATTATAAGATGGAACCTAAGAGAGAGTTCTCAGGGAAAGTTAATTACCAAGAAAGGGCCATTTATGATGATTTTCTTGAACAGTTGACATAGTCAACTAATCTGGCATCAAAAGTGAAAGAACTAGTGCCAAGAGCTCCTTGTTTGAAGATAGGAGAAGGGTTATATGACAAGGGTAACTCATTGAAAGACTCACAGGTTGGGTTGTCTTGGTTGGGGTTGTTCAAAGTTGGATTTGGCATGAGAAATTCTCCAGCCCCACAAAATAGCATCTGGGAATTAGATGTGGGAAAATTGGTAGTTCTAGGAGTATTCATGGATATGGATCTCCTGACTCAGATTGCACATAATTATGATCCAGTCACAAGGAGCATTAGGGATATAAATGGGAAAGCCCTTGTTGAAATAAGTAATGAAGAATTCAGAAGTGCTTTTGGGCTTAATGAGTTTACCAATTTTGTAGAGCCTATTAATTTCAAATCACTAGCTCAAGTATACAGTGCACAGAGGAACCACCTTAGAAATGGGCCTCTTAAAGAATTCTTTGTGAAGATAGGTGGGTTGACAGTTGTAGGACCCAACACTAAAGAGCCCTTCTCATTGAATCTGTTCACCCTTAGGGCTAAGGGAGTGTATTGGTCACTTTGCTAGATTTTAGGAGAGGATGCTGAGGCAAATATGCCCAATCATTACATGCTAATGATTGCTCAGATTTTGAATCCTTCTCTTGTAGTAACCTTTGATTATGCTTCTTTTATTACTGATCCTAGCCATGGAGGGTTGATAGGAATAAAGAATGGGAAGGTTGATAGGCCTTTTGGATGGTATTCCCTCCTCATGCATCTATTTTTATTCAAAGGTTGTGATTATTTTGCAAGTGGGATGGATCTTATAAAAGAGAAAGATGGAGAAAAGATGCCAGTGCAATTATGGAGTATAGTGCTATCATGGGACAGAGATGATGCTAGTTTCTTAAAATTTGATAAATCTTTTGCATCAAAGATTAGGACTCTCCTCTGTTCAGAAAATCCAAGAATCCCCAAGGTTCTTTTGGAATTTATTAGACCAAAAGAATTTGCAGAAAGTATAAAAATTGTCCATAATTGGGGTGATATTTACTTGTAGCCTATCTCCACAGTTTTTAGAGTATTTGGTTTCAGAGGCACTCCATTTTTATTGCCCTATCAGGTCCCTCTCAAAGTGGGAATTGCACAAGTCCTCAGACAAATTGGTAGTGTAAAACAGGTAGAGCTGACAGGAAGGGGTAAAGGTACTATTTTCCCTACGGTTACTATAGCCCACCAATTTGTAATAACCAAGGGAGGTTGGAATTGTTTTGAGGATTTTCTTAAACCTTATCATTTGTCAACTGCAGTGTCCAGGTTGTGGATCTTGAAGATTTCTTCAATGGCATGTTTAGAAAGAGAGAAATATGCATAGGTAGACCCCATCAGTTCCAGTTTCTTGAAGACCTCATTAGAAATGAGTTTGATCTAGATGAGCAGGAGCTGAGGAAGGAAAAATGGGTGGCTTATAAAAAGGCCTTAGATTTTGTACATCAGTTTGATTCCAGCTATGACCCATTGTCTAGCTTTTTCCCTTTTGAGGAGAAAATAAAGTTCCTAATTCTTTCGTTTGAGGATGTAATGCAGACTCTGAAAGAAAAGAGGGAGGTTGTGATTAAAATCAACCCTGAAAAAGAAAGAATGGTTCTAAGTAGGTCTGCCTCCACTAGAGAAATCCCTCTTGGTGACTATACATTACATAAGAAGTCTAATTATAGTGTGTTGATGCCTACAACAGGGGAGCCCTCTACCTCTAAAGGAAAGAGGAAGATACAAGATGTCATTGACATCCAAGATAGCCCGAAGAAGCAGAGAGTAGGAAAAGAAATACAATCTGATACACCTTCTAGCAGCTGAACAACTGATATAGTTAGGTAGTCTGGGAGAAATAGCCTACACATATGATGAAGTAGAAGAAGGAATGCCAGAAGAGCCCCTTGTTGCTGAGATAAACATCACTACCAATGAATTTAAGGGCCAGTAGTGGGATCCTGAGATCAAACACGCCAGTGAGGACTTTGGCTGACAACAACTTTGTTACATCAGGAGCATTCATGCAGTTTGTATAGAAGCAAAACATTGACAAATACAATGCAAGATGTGAGAAGAGAAAAGGTGAGCAGCCTCATAAAGATCCAGCTGTGGTTGAGGAGGAAATAAAGCAAGAAATGATAGATGTGTTTAAGATCATCACTCCTAAGCAAGGAAGAGATATGGTGGCACAAGATGTAGTACTCATTCTCCCTGAATGGCACATAACAGATGCCTTGGTATTGGAGGCAATGAGAAAAGAAACTAAACCCATGGAGGGAATCACTTTTAGCAAAGATAATGCTACAGTTGTCATGTGGTCCCTCAAAATAGATCAAAATAGGAGAAATAAGGACACCCCAGGGTCAAGTTACCTTGGTGCAATGATAGTAAAAAGAGTGCAAAACACAAAGGTGGTGGAAGCTGCTAGCACTATGCTAGAAACTGCAAAGTTTAGTGTTGCAGTAGCAGAAAGGGAAGCTAAGGAAAAAGCAGACCTCCAAGTCAAGTTGGAGACAATTTTGAAGGCTTACAATAGTGCTAAGGAAGAGGTAAGGGGTAAAGATAACATCATTCCTAAGCTGCAAAGCCAGTTGACAGGGTAGTATCATCAAGGTGAGTCTTCAACATTGATGATCTCCTCTTCTCCTGTAAGGCCTCCACCTACCAGCCCCATTATTGAGTTCCCACCATCTCCAGCACCTTCTAGTTCTCAAAATGGTCGAGATCACTCCCCAAGAATTGGAGAATTTAAAACAGGCTCAGGCCTTGTATGCAAAGAAGTATGAAGAAAGGGTAAGGGCTACCATTTCAAGTTTTGCAAACGCCATGAGTGCCTCACTATTGTATAACAACATAAGCAAGATTTTAGATATGTGGAATGAGCTTAATGGAGATAAGGCCATTTTGATGCCTATTTTTGAAAAGTGGAAGCCTATAGAGAAGGATTTGGAGCTTATTTGTGTATTTTATGATGAAGCAGGGGCTGATCCTATCATCAAATCCACTTGTGACACAACAAAGGATCTAATGAAACTAGTGGAAGGGATAGACAATGCTAACAGGAAGATCAACTTGTACAAAAAGGAGTACACTGATCAGGTTTTTGAATTGATTCCAAGAGTTTTTGTCAGCCCAAATCAATTAAAGGACAAGCAAGTGTGGCTTAAGGAATTAGAGGTTCAAATTGTCAGCTAGAATAAAAGGAATTGTTGACTTAGATGATACTTCCTTTTTTGTTGTAACAATTCAAGAGATAGAGAGAATCAAATCTTATTACGGTTTTCTCAATTTAGGGGTTAACAAGATGAGGAATTCATGGAAAAGGTTAACCAAGGCTAAAGCAAAAGTGATTAATTTCACATGGCCAGCTAATGATGTATACAACGCGTGGACAAGAAAATATGCCATCCAGGATGTAGAGCAGTTAGAAGGCGCTCCTGAAATGTTAGAAGAGGTTGCAACCGGACAACAAGTAGAAGAAGCTGCGGAGGTCAAAAAGGACTTGTAACTGTATTTGTAAAAGATTTTGTAACTTCTTCTAGAGAAGAAATGATTGTAACAAATTCTCCTAGGAAATTCCGAAGCTATGTGCATCCTTATTGTTATAAATGGATACCAAGACTAGTAGAAAAAAGGAACGGAAAGAATTGTAAGAAAACGTTGCAGAAATTTATCTGAGCTTATCCAAGTTTTAATGGAGAATATTTGAAAGTTTTTGTAATGCTTTCTTGAAGATAATATCAATATACAGACCATCGGTTTTGAGTTTAAACTTTGTGTCATCTTCAAATGTGTTTACAAGTGTTTACTATTTCATTCTGAATAATCCAGGGTTATTTTGTTTGAATAAGGTTGTAAGGCAACTTTCAGTAGATATTTTTCTTAGCTTTTCTCTTCAGGAGGGGAATTAAATATGCAAGAATTATTTCTACCAGTAAATTCTCTGTAGGGTACTTTGAATCTTGATGAGCATAGTTTGATGAATTATGAATAAATTCTTATGTGTGTCAGGCATATATAGGGATCTGCAGGAGCCAAGCTAATGGGATGTGTAGAGACATTTTGATTTTGGGAGTATTGTTTGAATCTAGATGACTCTGTTACCTTGGATAAGGCACTGGTATAGATCGAGGTTGTTTATTACATGTTTTGTATGTCAAATATTGAATATGAGTATAATTTTCATTCCTTTGTTTCAGTAAGTTTCAAGGTGATTAGATCCACTGGTTTTCTGGACTAGTTTGCTATGGATTTATCTTTTAAAAGTGTGAATTTAGTTCACAAAGGTATACCCGCCTGGACTTAGAGTAGGTCTGAATTGTAGAAGGTTAAATCAAACCTTGTCATATGTTGTCTTGGAAAATTCCTTCTCTTTAATATCTCTTCTGCATAGAGTTATCATATTATTATAAGAATGTTGAAGTTAATCAAATTTTGAAGACATCAAAATTGGCGACTCTATTGGGGAATAAATGAATTTTTAAAAGTTTCTGGTTAAGAAAGATTTAATTCATATTGTAGTGACTCGGATGGGATAAGTCACATTAAAAATCCAGAAGCAGATTTTGTGCTTAAATTTATAAAGAAAAATCATTGTGTTTGTGGAATTGCAGCATTTCATTCTAAGCTTGTTTTCATAAATCCCATAGAAGTGGGTGGCGACTCTATTATCTTGGAACCAATCCTTGTGAAGTACAATAAGAAAGGAAAATGAGCCTAATGTGAGGAGGAAAAAACACTAGATCATTCATGGAGAAGCATCCTCATGAAACTTTGCAAGAGGGTTTGCCAGAGCAGTCACGAAGAGGTCAAAAGAGATCAGTGTTAGACGAGCCATCAAATGCTGCTTGGGTACAAAAGAATAATAATATCGGTAAGATGCCTGATCGACCTATTTATGCAAAGTCTAATTCTTCTTCTAGAGATTATGAACATGATATATTAGGTTTCCATTCTGGATTGTTTGGAAATATTGATAATGCACATGCTTTAAATCAAGATTTATCCCATGTTAGTGTCTCTGCAAGAGATGGGACCAGTTCAAACGCAATTAGACACTTTGTGCCTAGAATAATTTATGGAAACATTAGATTGATTGACATAGATCAGGTCAATATATTGGATTCTGAGGAAAATTTACCTGATGAAGATAAAGTGTCCAAAGAGATTGAAGATTTGAATAGGAGAGTTCACCATTTAATCTCCCTAAGAGCCCAAAAGGAAGCAAATAAGGAGAAGGAAGTCAAAGCTAAATTAATGGAGAGAGATAGGCTTCTTAAACAAATAGCTGATCTTGAAGTGCTAGCTAAGGAAAAAGAAAAGAGTGATGAGGAAGGCCCTATGATCAGAGAAATTCTGATCCCCAAAGCCAAGCAAGCATATAGGTCAGTGGTCCAACCAGACAGGGAAGTTCTTAGTGATTCTCAGCTTCCTAGGACTAATGTGGATAAAGGAAAATAGAAATGGGTGGATAATGGAATTGGATCTAAAAGTGCAGAGGAGATTTCTCATAGGTTGTTAGCACATGAGAGAGAAATGGAATGAATGAGGAAAGAAAAGGAGGATTTACAAATGGAGTTAGAGAAAGTTGAGTTGGAAGCAGCCAATCAGGAGGTCAAAAGAAAAATTAGTTATCTAAAAGCTCCTCCTATCATGTTTCCATCAGAAGACCTTAGTAAGCCTGATCCTCAGCAAATTTCCCTTCCCCCAGTTAAAATTCAACCTACGGTGCCTGCTAGTATAGCATCAGTGAGTCAAATCCCTATGAACAATCAGCATACCCAAATATCTCAGTCTCCAATTCCAAAAGTTAGAATGAATTTGGGAAACAATAATGTTATTACCCCTTTTCAAAGGAGACCTATCAATTTAGAGAAATATAGACAATTGTTCTTTGATGGGATCCCAGGATATCCCAACCATGTTCCTACTGAGTTAAGAGACAGACTCCACAAATTTGCTGGAAACAATGCAATTAGTGCTGAGGAACATCTAAAATCTTTTGGGGACCTAATAAATGATTATGAGATAGTGGATGAAGATGTCATCATGAAACTGTTTGTTCAGTCCCTGGTTGATGATGCAAGAGATTGGTACAGAGGTCTTCCAGTTAATAGCATTGGGTCATGGGAAGATTTTAAAAATTGCTTTCAAGAGCAATATGGTGATAAAAAAAATGTGAGCTTTATGCTCAATGAATTTAATAACATCAAAAAGTCTGACAATGAAATGGTCACTGATTTTAATGCTAGATTCCAAAAGGCTATGCATAGATTGTATCGGGTGATGAGGTTAGATGATAACATGTGTTTGAATACCTATTATACTGCTTTTGATTCTAAGATGGCCTATATCCTGAGGGATAAAAATCCACATAACTTGAGAGATGCTTTTAGAATTGCCATTAATGTAGAAAGTAATAGAAAAGCATCCGGGAAGTTAGGAAGAAGAATAGATGGTAGGTTATGGCAAGAAACAAAATAACAACCTAGCAAAGCAGCTAAGGAGGAAGACAAGATAGAGAAGTTGGTCATTTCTATGAAGGATCTGACAGCCAAGGTAAACAAAAATGATAAACCTCATTATAACTGGTAGGATAGGCCCCCTAGACTGCATGACATGCCATTTAATACCAACTGGAAAGATGGCAAACCCTAGAATGAGAAGCCCAAAATTGCTCAGAATCAGGACACTCCAGATCCCTTAAAAGGTAAAACTATCCATAATATAGAAAATACTCCTTGGTGTATTGCTTGTGATGGACCACACTCTCCTCATCAATGTGCAGTAGCTCAAGCCCTTGAAGAATCCATGAGACAAGAAGCTGAGCCTGACATTAATATGTTTGAATCTATTATAGAAAGTGATGAGGAGTCTATACAAAGTGAATATAGTGATGTGCTGGATAATGAAAGGTTTGTTCAAGGACAACTAACCTTGGATTGGCATCCTACATTGAATGTGGTAACAATTGAGGATGAAAAAGTTCATCTTAGAAGGCCTAGTGAGGAAGAAGTTAAAAGTCTCACTAAAGCTGCCATTGCCAAAGCAAAACACAATTATAACTTAAGAAGCACCAAGAAGGACACTGATTAGGGTGAACCTGGTTCCATGTTCATAAAAGAGATTACTCAAAAGGGGGTAGCAAGTAGTACTGCTACTTTCCCTAAGATTGGTCAAGAAAAGAAGGAATAGGTTAAAGATCTACCCAGGAGTACAAATGACAAAAATACCAGTGACATACAAGGAGCTACCACAATAAAAAGAGCAAGTCAGTTCAAGGTAGAAAGAGTTAGAGCTAATATTGAATTAACCAATAATTCTACAATTGACATGGCTCAAGCTCTTACTCAAATGAAGGTTACTGTCCCATTAGTAGAATTGCTGAAAATTAAAGAACATAGGGATGTAGCTTTGTCCTTGTTTTCTAGTATATTTGACAGTAATACAGTCCTACCCACCGGTTCAGCTATAATTGGAAAGGATCAAGAACTCCAAACCCTAGAGGTTTATGTTGGAACCGCTATCACTCAAGAGCCTTCATAGGTAGATCCTTTCTATGTTACTTTGTTAGTAAACAATCAGTTGATAAAAAACTGCATGATAGATTCAAGAGTTGTTGCTAATGTTATGCCCTATGGTGTTATGAAAGAATTAGGACTGTCAGTAACCATTGTATATGGAAAATGCTATGCTATGGATAACAGGGAAGTACCTGTGATAGGTACAATGAAAGATGTTGAAGTAAAAATAGCAGCATTCCCTGAGGCAACTTATAAAATGGATGTTATTGTTACTGATACCAAGCCCCACTATGGTATGTTACTGTCCAGGCAGTGGGCAACAGTAGTAGGAGGAAATTTTCAACTAGATTTATCTTATGCCACCATTCCAATTAATGGAAATTAGGTCAAGTTGTATAGAGAGCCACGTGCTCATAGGGTAATTGAAAATGTAGACCCTAATATGCTCAATTGTATGATTGATGTAGATCTTGATAACTTTAGACTTAAACCAATTCTACCTTAGTTGAAGAATACTGACCCCATTGTGGTTGAATTAGAATCACAACAATATGGTTTATGGCGGATGTATTTTGATGGAGCTTGCTCCAAAGAAGGATCTAGAGCAGGGGTTCTTTTTGTATCCCCATCAGGTATAACTTTTAAGTATTCTTTCTTATTGGCTTTCTAGTGCATGAATAATACTGTAGAGTATGAAGCTCTATTGTTGGGGCTTGAGGTTGCAAAAAGGCATGGAATCCAGCTATTGACAGTGTTAGGGGATTCAGAATTAGTTGTCTCTCAGGTAAGATCCAAATATGCATCCAAGAATGATAGATTAAAGAGATATAAACATGCAGTTTGGGATGTTATTGAGTATTTTAATGCATTTTCTATTAATTGGATAGAGCGATCAAGGAATATTATGGCAGATTTCCTAGCTAATGTTGCATTAAAAAATGATGATGCAACCCTAACCAACATTTCCAGCGTGGAAATAAAATCTAGGCCTGCCATCCTTGATAATGTGTATAATTGGCAAGTTTTTGTTGATGATGAAGATATTCTTAGGTTCATCCAATGTGTTGATGATTATGATGGACAGAAGATTGATTCCAAAGCACTGGTGGAGGTGGTTGACAATAGGGAAACAATGTTTGGAAATGATTTGGTCCAGTTGGAAACCAATGAAATACCTAAAGGGCTGGTAGAGCTAGAAATCATGTTCAGTTACAATGATAGTCACTTACATCAATAGTCTATCACCAAGTTGGAAGAATTAGAGGAGGTAAACCTGGGGACTAAATAATCCCCTAAGTTAGTATACATTGGGAAGAAATTACCCCTTCATGTCAGGACTAATCTTATTAATTTATTGAAGAAATATAAACATGTTTTTGCTTGGTCTTATGAAGACCTAAAGGCATATAGACAACATCTTTTTCAGCATGAAGTTCCTCTACTTCCAGATGCTAAGCCTTTCAGACAGAAACAGAGACCTATTAATCCCCTATTAGAAACTAAGATGCAGCAAGAGTTGACTAAGTTAAGAGAAGGGGGGATTATCAAACTTATAAGGCATTCTTCATGGGTCTCCAATCTGGTCCTAGTAAGAAAGAAAAATGGGGACATTAGATTATGTGTGAATTTTAGAAATTGAAATGTTGCTTCTTTAAAGGACAATTACTCTTCTCCCAATATGGAAGCTATGCTGCAGAGAGTAACAGGTTGTGATCTTTTATCCATGATGGATGGTTTTTCAGGATACAATCAAGTGTTAGTGAAGGAATCTGAATAGTTCAAAACTGCTTTCACTACCCCATGGGGGACATATGTTTATGTAAGAATGCCATTCAGATTGAAAAATGCTGGAGCTACATTTCAGAGAGCCATGGATGTAGCCTTCAAAGAATTCATTAATATTATCATGGTGGTTTATCAAGATGATCTAACTTGCTTCTCTAAAAGGGCTGATGATCATTGTGGACATTTGGAAAAGGTGTTCAATAAAGCCTTGGAATTTGGTGTGTCATTAAATCCCAAGAAGTGTCATTTTGGGGTCACTGAAAGAAAATTATTGGGACACGTTGTTTCCAATGAAGGGGTAAGGATAGACCCTGAAAGAATTGAAGCAATAAACAAAGTGTCTAAACCAAAGAATGTTAGAGGTATTCAATCCTTTCTAGGCAAAGTGAATTTTGTTAGGAGATTCATTGCAAACTTTGCAGAGATAGTGAAGCCCATTGTCAAGTTGCTCAAGAAGGATAACAAATTTTGTTGGGATCAAGAAGCCTCAGAGGCTTTTGCTGAAATTAAAAAGGCCATTCAAGAAGCACTGGTGTTAAAGTCTCCTGATTATAGTAAGCCCTTCTCTCTATTCTCTTTTGCTTCATATCATACAGTAGCTACAGTGTTGTTGCAAAAGGATAATGAGGGATATGAACATCCCATAGCTTTCTACAACAAGTCTTTGCAAGCAGCAGAATTAAAATATGAAACCATGGAGAAACAAGCTTATGCTTTGGTTAAAGCTGTCAAGGCTTTTAAGCCATACCTGGTAAATGCAAATATCATTGCTTATGTCCCACATGTTGTAGTTAAGGATATTCTATCCCAATCTAAAGTTATAGGGAAAAGATGTAGATGGATTAATAGAATCCAAGAATTTGACTTGGAAATAAAGATCACCAAATTGGTGAGAGGTTTAGGTCTAGCTAAGCTCATGATTGAGTCTAATCTTCTGAATGTTGAAATACATAATGTTGAAGTCAAAAGTACTTCAATCACTAGTATTGAAAGGCAACCTTGGTATTCAAAGGTAGTCCAATTTTTAGGAGATGCTACATTCTTAGAAGGAATGACACATAATCAGAAAAGAACTCTAAAACTCAAGTCAAAAAAATATGTTCTCATTCAAGCTGATCTGTTTTGGAGAAAAAAAGATGGAGAATTGCTAATGTGTTTGGATGAATTCCAGGCTAAACGGGTATTGACTGAAATGCATGATGGAGTATGTGGGGGTCATTACTCTGCTAAGACAACTACTAGTAAGATAATCAGGGTTGGATACTATTGGCCTACCTTATTCAAAGATGCTCATGCACATGTCCGGAAATGTGACCCATGTCAAAAGTTTTCATCCAAGTTGAAATATGAAGGAACTTTGCCCTTAAACCCAGTCATAGTGGAAGCCCCTTTTGTCTAGTGGGGCATTGATTTTATTGGAGAAATTGTTGAGAGATCAAGAAGAGGTCATAGATGGATCATAGTAGCCACTGACTATTTTACTAAATGGATTGAAGCTATTCCTACAAGAAGAGCTACAAGTAAGGTTGTCATTGATCTCTTGATGGATAATGTAATAACTAGATTTGGAATACCTACAAAATTGGTGATGGATAATGCCATGAGTTTCAGGTCAAAACAATTTGTAGGATTTTGTACCAATCATGGAATAATCATGTCTTACTCTTCACCCTATTACCCTCAGGGGAATGGGCAAGAAGAATCCAGCAATAAAAGTCTTTTGAACATCATCAAGAAAATCCTGGAAGAAAATAAGAGATCTTGGGATCAAAAATTGAAATTATCTTTGTGGGTAGATAGAATAACAGTCAAGAAGGCCATTGGAATGTCACCTTTTGAATTGGTTTATGGTACACAAGTCAGATTGCCAGTGAATAATCTTCTTCCAGTTTATAAATTCTTACAAGATGAGGACATGGAGCTATCCGAGCCTATGGAAAACAGAATGATCCAAATTGTGGAGGTGGAAGAGCTCAGAACTCTAGCTCATAAAAGAAATTAGAAGATCCAATTGTAGTCCAAATACGTTTTTGATAAAAGGACATCATTAAGGAAGTTTCAAATTGATGATATTGTTCTTCAGTGGAATGCCAAAGGATAGGACAAGGGAAAGCATAAAAAATTTGAATCATTATGGATTGGCCCTTTTGTGGTCTGTGACTTAAATGGAAAGGATTCATAGTTTGTGAAAAATATGAATGATAAAGTATAGGAATTTCTAGTGCATGGAAAATTCCTGAAACATTATTTCTCTTGATGTCCATTCACAGTAGGTCCTTTGTTTGTATATATTTTGTTTCCTTCTTGTTGTTTTGTTTGGGTCTGTGTTTTGGTCTATTTCTCCAGAGTTTCTGAGTTTTCTCGTGTTGACCTTGCCATCAACCATCCCCAATTAGAGCCGTTGTTATCACTGTTTAACAAATGGGTTTTCTTTTCCCATAATTGGCTAAGTTTCTAAAAATTTGGGTCAGACACACTATCAACTACTTCAAGTCTGTGTTAGGTCTTAAGGGTTTAGGGTTTTAATTTTAAGTCACTCAATGTTTGACCAAAAACCCTCTGGTTTCTATTCCTTTGTTACTTTATCCACTTAAGTAATGGGTCTTGGGGTCGTATGAGGTGTCCCCCCCATGTCATTTTCCTAGGTGGTTGTTGAATTAATCATAAAAATTTATGCCTTATGTCTTTTCTTCCCAATGTTGTCGGGCCCAGTAAGTTGTATGCAACTCTCAGATGGATCTATGGTTTTCTCTATTTTATTAGGCGAAGTTGTGTGTGGTTTAAGACTCACAAAATGGTGAAAGGGAAAAGCGTGTTCAATGGCGCATTTGGTCTGGTTTAAAAGGGCTTCATCTCGTTCAAGATCTAACAGCTGGTGTTATTTCGCAACCAAAACTTGCAAGTGAAATACCTTTCGTGAAATGCCGAAAGCGTTTGGTGGGACCCTGCAGTGAAGACTTTCCAAATGACTAAAAGGTGATCAAGTCCAATCTGATCCGATGGTTCGCGCTATTTTGTGGTTGATAGATGATCAAAGGTTATGCCCTGCGAAATAGTGAAAAGGTTTTTCGGCCTACGAAAAGGGAGTTTTAATAAGAGCATAATAGATGTGCAAGTCTCATTTGATCTGACGGTTAGCGCAGCTTCGCAGGAGGAAGATGCTGGACAGTTAGCTTTCACAAAGTAGCAAAATGACATGGCACTCCAAGCGGGCAGTCCAGTTGATCAAGATGGTGAGTAAGATGATGGCACGTGGAAGAAGGTCAAGATAGTCAGCAAGTCGGGTCTAAGGATTAAAAGGTGGGTCCCAGAGGTGAGTCATGCCATGGGATAAGAAATGACCTGGTAGATACAGGTGTCAAGGATGAGGTGGAATCAGATGTGTCCTCTCAGCAAATAAAAGGTGAACATGTCAGTTCGGGAATGACTAGATGCCAGGTGGATGGACCTAAGTCAGAGGGCCCACGTTTGCCAGATTTAGTTATGTTGTTAAGCATCGAGCAAGTTAAATATAATCTAATGGCTCGCGTGAGTTCGCAATGGTAAAGTGCTCATGTTTTAAAACAAGAAAAATAGCAAAAAGGTTTTGGGGCCCCAAGGACAGATAAAAGCATGAAGTTAAAAGAGGATCAACTCCAATTCAATCTGACGGCTCACGTTGTTTCATGGCTGCGAACCAACCAAGGGATATTCTTCACGAAATAGCGAAAGGAAAAAAGGTTCATCCAGGTGTAATGCTAGATGGTGACGTGTTAATTGACACATGGTTTTAGAAGAAGTTGAGGGCCCGCCAAGGTGTAACCGACGGTTATAAGGGAAAGACATGTGGCTGACGTTGAACTAAACTCGAAGAGTTTTCCAAAGCTAATGGTTGAGTGCCACGTGGTACTTGGTAACCAGTGAAAGAATGGCATAAGAATGGCAAGCATAAAGGTTTCCCTTAAAGGATGGTCATCTCCGATTTGATCCAACGCTTTGCGTTGTTTCGTGGCCCTAAGTTGAAAGCGGTTTAAGCTATGCAAAATAGCGAAAGATTGTTAGTCATCAAGATGGAGGCGCGACTAATGAAGAAGTTAATGGTCCTGATAAGAGTTAAACGCTAAGTAGTTGAAGTTCCATCTAACACCTGGTGTAGCTTCACAAAGGAAAAGTGCTTGAAGGATAAAGCCCGCGAAATGGCAAAAAGGAGGTAGGGCCTGGTGCTAAGGCAAAGCTGTTAAGTCAGTGTAAAGGCCAATCAAGTTTCATTTGATCGGACGGTTGGCATGATTTCGTTTAACGAAATTGCCTAAAGGTTATGCTCTGCGAAACAGCGAAAGAGCGAAAGGGAAAAATGTGCAAGTATGTTGTGACCCATTGGAGCGAAAATTCAAATTCTCTCATGAATTCAATTCTGAAGGGACAATTGAAGCATGCGATATCAATGTCGCAGTTAAGAGCCTGAGTACCATATATGATCTCGTATCAATTGAGTGAAGGTATCATTCCAAAGAATTGTTGCAAAGGAGCAGTTGCAAAGCTATTTTCTTCAAATACAGAGAAAATTCATTCAGTTGCAGAGTGGATTCCTTCAAGCTAAAAACAGGTTTTCTTGTACTCTTGGTTGGCAATTTCTTAGCAGTGTGTTTTAATTGAGGTCTTGATTTGTCACAGAACTAGTTGGGGGTAATATTGCTTGCATATTTTAAGATGGAACCTAAGAGAGAGTTCTTAGGGAAAGTTAATGACCAGGAAAGGGCCATTTGTGATGATTTTCTCGAACAGTTGACATTGTCAACTAATCAGGCATCAAAAGTGAAAGAAATAGTGCCAAGAGCTCCTCGTTTGAAGATAGGAGAAGGGTTATATGACAAGGGTACCTGGTTGAGAGACCCACAGGTTGGGTTGTCTGGGTTGGGGTTGTTCAAAGTTGGATTTGGCATGAGAAAGCAGAATAGCATCTAGGAGTTAGATGTGGGAAAATTGATAGTTCCAGGAGTATTCATGGATATGGATCTCCTGACTCAGATTGCACATAATTATGATCCAGTCACAAGGAGCATTAGGGATATAAATGGGAAATCCCTCATTGAAATAAGTAATGAGGAATTCAAAAGTGCTTTTGGGCTTAATGAGTTTACCAATTTTCTAGAGCCTATTAATTTCAAATCACTAGCTCAAGTATATAATGCATAGAGGAACCACCTTAGAAATGGGCCTCTTAAAGAATTCTTTGTGAAGATAGGTGGGTTGACAGTTGTAGGACCCAACACTGAAGAGCCCTTCTCATTGAATCTGTTCACCCTTAGGGCTAAGGGAGTGTATTGGTCACTTTGCCAGATTTTAGGAGAGGATGCTGAGGCAAATAAGCCCAATCATTACATGCTAATGATTGCTCAAATTTTGAATCCTTCTCTTGTAGTAACCTTTGATTATGCTTCTTTTATTACTAATACTATCCATGGAGGGTTGATAGGAATAAAGAATGGGAAGGTTGATAGGCCTTTTGGATGGTATTCCCTCCTCATGCATTTATTTTTATTCAAAGGTGGTGATTATTTTGCAAGTGGGATGGATCTTCTAAAAGAGAAAGATGGAGAAAAGATGCCAGTGCAATTATGGAGTACAGTGCTGTCATGGGACAGAGATAATGCTAGTTTCTTAAAATTTGATAAATGTTTTGCATCAAAGACTAGAACTCTCCTCTGTTCAGAAAATCCAAGAATCCCCAAGGTTCTTTTGGAATTTATTAGACCAAAAGAATTTGTAGAAAGTATAAAAATTGTCCATAATTGGTGTGATATTTACTTGTAGCCTGTCTCCACAGTTTTTAGAGTATTTGGTTTTAGAGGCACTCCATTTTTGTTGCCCTATCAGGTCCCTCTCAAAGTGGGAATTGTAGAAGTCCTCAAACAAATTGGTAGTGTACAAGAGGCAGAGCTGATAGGCAGGGGTAAAGGGACTATTTTCCGTACGGTTACTATAGCCCACCAATTTGTAATAACCAAGGGAGGTTGGAATTATTTTGAGGATTTTTTTAAACCTTATCATTTGTCAACTGTAGTGTCTAGGTGTGTCGATCTTGAAGATTTCTTCAATGGCATGTTTAGAAAGAGAGCAATATGCAAAGGTAGACCCCATCAGTTCTAGTTTCCTGAAGACCTCATTAGAAATGAGTTTGATCTAGATGAGCAAGAGTTGAGGAAGGAAAAATGGGTGGCTTATAAAAAGGCCTTAGATTTTGTACATCAGTTTGATACCAGCTATGACCCATTGTCTAGCTTTTTCCCTTTTGAGGAGAAAATAAAGTTCCTAATTCTTTGGTTTGAGGATGTAATGCAGACTCTGAAAGAAAAGAGGGAGGTTGTGATTAAAAACAACCCTAAAATAGAAAGAATGGTTCTAAGTAGGTCTGCCTCCACTATAGAAATCCCTCCTGGTGACTATACATTGCACAAGAAGTCTAATTATAGTGTGTTGATGCCTACAATAGGGGAACCCTCTACCTTTAAAGGAAAGAGGAAGATACAAGATGTCATTGACATCCAAGATAGCCTGAAGAAGCAGAGAGTAGGAAAAGAAATACAATCTGATGCACCCTTGTACTCTCCATCTCAATCCCCTATTCACATAGGAGATGAACAGGCAGTAGCTAAACAACTGATACAGTTAAGCAGTTTGGGAGAAATAGCCTACACATATGATGAAGTAGAAGAAGGAATGCCAGAAGAGCCCCTTGCTACTGAGATGAAAATCACTACCAATGAATTCTAGGGCCAGGAGTGGGATCCTGAGATCAAACAGGCCAGTGAGGACTTCTTGGCTGACAACAACTTTGTTACATCAGGAGCATTCATGCAGTTTGTATGGAAGCAAAACATTGAAAAATACAATGCAAGATGTGAGAAGAGAAAAGGTGAGCAGCGTCATAAAGATCCAGCTGTGGTTGAGGAGGAAATAAAGCAAGAAATGATAGATGTGTTTAAGACCATCACTCCTGAGCAAGGAAGAGATATGGTGGCACAAGCTGGAGTACTCATTCTCTCTGAGTGGGACATAGCAGATGCCTTGGTATTGGAGGCAGTGAGAAAAGAAACTAAACCCATGGAGGGAATCACTTTTAGCAAAGATACTGCTGCACTTGTCATGTGGTCCCTCAAAAGAAATGAAAGTAGGAGAAATAAGGACACCCCAGGGTCAAGTTACCTTGGTGGAATGATAGTAAAAAGATTGCAAAACACAAGGGTGGTGGAAACTGCTAGCACTCTGCTAGAAACTGCAAAGTTTAGTGTTGTATAAGCAGAAAGGGAAGCTAAGGAAAAAGCAGACCTCCAAGTCAAGTTGGAGACAATTTTGAAGGCTTACAACAATGCTAAGGAAGAGATAAGGGGTAAAGATAGCATCATTGCTAAGTTGCAAAGCCAGTTGATAGGGCATTATCATCAAGGTGAGTCTTCAACATTGATGATCTCCTCTTCTCCTGCAAGACCTCCACCTACCAGCTGCATTATTGAGTTCCCACCATCTCCAGCACCTTCTAGTTCACAAAATGGTTGAGATCACTCCCCAAGAATTGGAGAATTTAAAACAGGCTTAGGCCTTGTATGCAAAGAAGTATGAAGAAAGGGTAAGGGCTACCATTTCAAGTTTTGCAGATGCCATGAGTGCCTCACTATTGTATAACAACATAAGCAAGATTTTGGATATGTGGAATGAGCTTAATGGAAATAAGCCCATTTTAATGCCTATTTTTGACAAGTGGAAGCCTGGAGAGAAGGATTTGGAGCTTATTTGTGTATCTTATGATGAAGCAGGGGCTGATCCTATCATAAAATCCACTTGTGACACCACAAAGGATCTAATAAAACTAGCAGAAGGGATAGACAATGCTAACAGAAAGATCAACTTGTACAAAAAGGAGTACACTGATCAGGTTTTTGAATTGATTCTAGGAGTTTTTTATCAGCCCAAATCAATTAAAGGACAAGCAAGTATGGCTTAAGGAATTAGAGGCCAAATTGTTAGCTAGAATAAAAGGAATTGTTGACTTAGATGATGCTTCCTTTTTTGTTGTAACAATTCAGAAGATAGAGAGAATCAAATCTCATTATAGTTTTCTCAATTTAGAGGTTAACAAGATGAAGAATTCATGGAAAAGGTTAACCAAGGCTAAAGAAAAAGTGATTAATTTCACATGGCTGACTGATGATGTATACAATGCATGGACAAGAAAATATGCCATCCAGGATGTAGAGTAGTTAGAAAGCACTCCTAAAAAGTTAGAAGAGGTTGCAACCAGACAACAAGTAGAAGAAGCTATGGAGGTCGAAAAGGACTTGTAACCGTATTTGCAAAAGATTTTGTAACTTCTTCTAGAGAAGAAATGATTGTAACAAATTCTCCTAGGAAAGTCCGAAGCTATGTGCATCCATATTGTTATAAATGGATACCAGGACTAGTAGAAAAAAGGATCGCAAATAATTGTAAGAAAATGCTGCAGAAATTTATCTGAGCTTTTCCAAGTTTTAATGGAGAATATTTGAAAGTTTTTGTAATGCTTTCTTGAAGATAATATCAATATATAGACCATCAGTTTTGAGTTTAAACTTTGTGTCATCTTCAAATGTGTTTGCAAGTGTTTACTATTTCATTCTGAATAATACAGGGTTATTTTGTTTGAATAAGGTTGTAAGGCAACTTTTAGTAGATATTTTTCTAAGCTTTTCTCTTCACGAGGTGAATTAAATATGCAGGAATTATTTCTACCAGTAAATTCTCTATATGATACTTTGAATCTTGATGAGCTTAGTTTGATGAAGTATGAATAAATTCTTATGTGTGTCAGGCATATATAGGGATCTGTAGAAGCCAAGCTAATGGGATGTGTAGAGACATTTTGATTTGGGGAGTATTGGTTGAATCTAGTTGACTCTATGACCTCGGATAAGGCACTGGTATAGATCGAGGTTGTTTATTACATGTTTTGTAGGTCAAATACTGAATATGAGTATAATTTTCATTCCTTTGTTTAAGTAAGTTTCAAGGTGATTAGATCCACTGGTTTTCTAGACTGGTTTGCTATGGATTTATCTTTTGAAAGTGTGAATTTAGTTCACAAAGGTATACCTGCCTAGACTTAGAGTAGGTCTGAAGTGTAGAAGTTTAAATCAAACCTTGTCATATGTAGTCCTGGAAATTTCCTTCTCTTTAATATCTCTTCTGCATAGAGTTATCATATTATTATAAGAATGTTGAAGTGAATCAGATTTTGAAGACAATAAGACCCCCGTGACCATGTCCGAGAATTTCACATCTTATATCAAGAAGTCTCCTATAGTGACCTATACATTCGCAGACTATTTCCCAAGAGTCTCACAGGAGATGCCCTGGCATGGTTCTCATCTCTACCATGAGGCTCCAGTGTCTCTTTTCCAGACTTGGCAGAGAAATTTGTATCTCACTATGCCTACAACATAGCTAATGAAGTTTCCATTGTGGACCTGTGTAACATAAAACAAAGGCCTGGAGAGACTTTTGCCAACTTCTTACAAAGATGGCGACATCTTATCAAGAAATTCCAATGGGACATGCTAGAGCAACATCAAATTGAATTATTTTAAAAGAACTTGGTACCCGAACTTTCAAGACCTTTGACATCCCAATGTATCAAATCCTTCCAAAAATTGATCGATAAGGGCCTCACCCTCGAAAGTGTCTTTTTGGAGGAAGGAAACTTGAAACATTACCAGAAATTGACACAAAGTTCTTCCTCTTATCATAATGACAAGCCAAAGTTCTGGTCTAAAAACAAAAACGTAGTCAATGATGGTGTAACTAATGCAAAGGGGGTCCAAACCGTGGCTGCTCCCCCAAAATCCACCACCAATAATCATTAATTCAACAATCAGAACAATCAAAATCAATCCCAAAAACCTCACAACAATGTCTCAGTCCAGGGATGACCACCCCGATCAAATAACAGGACTCCAAGAGACTTCACTCCTCTTGCCAAGCCTATTGAAATGGTGTTTCAAAAACTTGTTCAAGCATGTGCAGTGGTTTTTCCAATCACTCACCCATTTGACCCCAATCAACCCAAACCTAGATGGTATAACGAGAATGAGTATTGTGAGTATCATTGTATCAAGGGACATGATACACGAAATTGTGTGAAGCTTAAAATCTATATACAAGATCTCATTGATAGGGGTGAGATTGAAGTAGCAAATTCAAAACCTAGTAATAATAGTGACAAACTTAAAATGTACCAGGAACCCTTCCCGAAGCATGATAAAGGAAAAGGCTCATCATCTAACGCACTGAGTTATGACTACACTAATCATATAACTGGCTTTGACTCTTTAGTAGGTTGCATTGAGCCTACAGATAACCATGTTAATGTCATAACTATCCAAGGAATTAATCCTCCCCCTCCCCAAAGTAGACCAAATCTGGCTAGGATAGTCATTCAAGGCACCATGCCTTCCACCTCCCATCCCCAGAATGACTGCAATGTAACCACACGTCAAGGTAAAGTCACCATCCAAGGAGTTCCTCCCCCACCAAACCCCCCACCCATGTCTTCCACCCATAGATTTGACCTCCTTGACCAACTTGGGAAGACCCTCGCATAAATTTCCATCCTAGAACTTCTCAAGACTTCCCCTGTACATAAGGAAATTTTGGAGCAAGCCCTCTTTGAGTCTCGCGTTCCTAATAACATCAATGCTACTCAATTCAAAGCTCTCACTAGAAACCTTGCTACCCAACAACACCTTGTATTTACCTCCAAAGATGCTCCTACAGATGAAGGTCACAACAAACTTTTGCACATTGAAGCCCTTATCCAAAATCACAAGGTCAAACGTATTTTGATAGACGGAGGATCTGGACTTAATCTGTGTACATACAAGTTAATAAAACAATTGGGACTTTCTGAGGACTTGGTAGACACATTAGGAAGGATCACCATAAAAGCATATGATGATGCAGAGAGAGTTTCAAAGGGCATGATCACCTTACCTCTTCAAGTGGGCCCTATTACAATTGAAACCCCTTTCCAAGTGCTAGATCTTGATCTCCCATACAACATTCTCCTCGGTTGGCTATGGATTCACTCCTTGCAGGCTGTACCCTCCACCTATCACCAATGCATCAAATTCTCATTTAATGGAAGAGAGATCACTATCAAAGGTGATCCCCAACCTTTTCAATATTGCAAACTCTTAGAGGGGAAACATCCATATCATTGCCCACTAAATAGACCCTTGCCAACGCCTCCATCTGACACATCAAATGTTGCCTCCACTTCATCCCAACCAGATACTCAAATCAAGATCCTAGACAATGGCTGTAAAGAATAAAAATTGGAAGATGTCTTATTAATAGGCAACCTCTCCTTATCTCCTAAGTCATTTGGCAAACCAAAAGAGCTCAAGAAAGACCCGAAACTAGTCATGCAATGCCAAAACACTACCTTCCAGCAATGGGGCCCACTTGATGAGGAGAGCCTTGAAGTAGATGTCTCTTCATGGTTGTATTGGGAAGAAGATGAAGATCCAGCAAAAATATCTAAAAAGATGTACCCAAAAGCATTAGCCATAGTCAAAAAGATGGGTTACAAAGGACACAGCTTGGGACTAGAGGAGAAAGGAAGAAAAGCACCCATAAATCCTATCTCCTACAAATACAATAGAGGCTTGGGGTACACCCCAGTGCCCAAGATTACTATCGCTGGTGTCCCCTCAAGTCCTTCTTTGGATGTCAAAAGCACTAACGAAGAGGAGTTCCACAAAATACCTTATGAATACGAAAATGATATCTTCTTTGACTCTCACGTCAATACCATTATCCCATAACCCCTCCCACTTCACATGAGCTACATCTTGTCCATCCTGAACTCATAGACTGGAGCCAACGAGACAAACCCACGTTAGACATCTACGTCGATGATAATGCTCTCATTACTCTCCTGACAGTCCGAAATTTGGAAGATTGTAACAGGGTAGAGGGTATTCAACTTCATGAAAAGGGATACTTTGGTAGCCAGGTCAATGCCCTTAGTCGCAAAAAATATAATCAAAGCAAAAAACATGATTCCCTAGGTGAAAACCTCTCTGAGGCACCTTTGGATGAGAAAAAAATAAAAAACAAAGGGCATATCCGAAAGTGAAAACCTGGAAAAGGCACTTGACAATGAGGGACTTGACCTCCCTACCATTGGTTACCTTCCACATGACATATTGGATTTGCTGATAGAAGAAACAAATAGCATCAACATGGGCACTGAAGCCATCCCACAAAATGTGCTCATTGCCAAGTCCCTCATGGAAAAAGAGAAACAATATTTCATCAACTTCATTACAGAGGTAAAAACAATTTTGCATGGTCTTGTGCCGATATGCCAGGGTTGGATCTTGCCTTGGTGGTTTATAATCTCGCTGTCTGCCCAGATGCAAAACCTATAAAACAAAAATTGTGCAAAATGCACCCGCATATTGCACTCCTGGTCAAGGTAGAACTCCAAAAGATGTTAGACGTAGAATTCATCAAACCAATAGACTACGTTGAATGGGTCTCCAACATTGTACCTGTCGGCAAACCTGTCGGGGGCATCCACATCTGCACATATTTCTAAGATCTAAATAGAGCTTGTCCTAAAGACGATTTCCTACTCCCTAATATAGATATGATTATCGACCTTACAACAGGACATGAGATTTTGTTGCTTATGGATGGATTTTTTGGATACAACCAAATTAGGATTGCAGATGAGGATCAACATAAAACTGCATTTACAACACCATGGGGGACTTTTTGTTACCAAGTCATGCCTTTTGGCCTAAAAAATGCTAGAGCTACATATCAATGTGCCATGACAACAATTTTTCATGACCTCTTGCACAAAATTATGGAGGATTACGTGGATGATCTGCTAGGCAAGTCTAAGACAAGGCAAGAACACTTCCCTATTATAAAGCAAATCTTTGAAAGATTAGAAAAATACAAACTACGCCTGAATCCCAAAAAGTATGTATTTGGAGTCACACCAGGAAAACTATTAGGACTCATTGTTTCCTGTAGAGGCATCAAGGTCGATCTTTCAAAGGTAAAAGCTATCATGGAAATGCCTCCACCAAAAACTCTCAGACAACTATGCAGTCTCCAGGGGAAACTCCAATCTGTTAGACATTTTATTTTATAGCTAGTAGATAAGTGCCATCTATTTGCACACCTATTGCACAAGGAAACAAAATTCAAATGGGACTGCTTATATCAAAAGGCCTTTGAGAAACTAAAAGAATATCTAGCATCATCTCCAGTGTTGATGCCTCCTACTTCTAGAAAACCCTTTATTTTGTACATATGTGCTATCGTAGTGGCATTGGGGGCATTGCTGGCACAAATAGGTGATTAAGAAAAGGAACATGTCATTTACTACATTAGTCGAATACTAGAATGGTATGAACTCAATTATAGCCCCATTGAAAGAGCATGCTTAGCATTGGTGTTTAGCACACAAAAGCTCCAACACTATATGCTAAACAACAAAACACAACTAATTGCTAAGATTGATCCACTTTAAATATCTCTTATCAAAAGCTCCTCTCACTGGCAGAACTGCTAAATGGGTCATGCTCTTAAGCGAGTTTGACATTGAATATATGGACAGAAAGGCAATCGAGGGACAAGTCATTGTAGATCAGTTGGCTAAAGCTCCACTTCCAGGTGACCATCCTCTTCTCACAAAATTACTAGATGAGTTCGTTATGACTATTACCACATCCTCCACATGGTGATTGTACTTTGATGGCTCTTGCACCCAAAATGGATCGGGGGTAGGAATATTATTAATCACACCTCAAGGAGATGGCATCCCAAAGTCATACAAAATAGCCTTTGCATGTACCAACAACATCACAGAATACAAAGCGCTCATCATAGGTTTGCGCTTGGCTATCCACTAGAAAATAAAGAAATTACAAGTCTATGGTGATTCCCAACTCATCATAAAACAAGTCAATGATGAGTACTAGAAAAAAGATGATAAAATCCTTCCCTACCGCACCATGGTTGAAGATCTTAAGCAACATTTTATGACAATCAAGTTTGACCAAGTCCCACAAGCAAACAACAGGGCTGCAGACGCAATGGCCACCATTGGCTCCCTCCTTCAAATGCCAACACACAGTCAGAAGTGTGAGTTCTTGGTTGAGCAATTATTTATACTGGCATATGACCTACCAGAGTTTGAAATGGTGTGTGTTATCTTTGGTCCCGAGTCCCCTTGGTACCAAGAAACCTTTGCTTTCCTAAAAGACAACACCATTCCCCCACATCTTACCAAAACCCAACAAAAAACATTCATTCATTGATGTGCTTGTTACACCATCCATGGAGCCACCCTATTTAGAAGGCATTTTGATGGTTCCCTCCTAAGGTGTTTAGATAAACAAGAGGCAGAATAGGCATTACATGAAGTACACAAGGGCATTTGTGGGTCACACTCAAGTGAGCTCACCTTGGCTAAAAAGCTTCTGAGAATAGGATATTACTGGCCTAAAATGGAAGTAGATGCATATAGCTATGTCAAGAAATGCATCCCTTGCTAGCAACATGGCAACAAGATTCATGCACCGTCACAAGAATTGCAGCCATTCATCATGCCATGGCCCTTCCCACAGTGGGGGCTTGATCTCATTGGAAAAATCCATGCTTCATCCTCCAACAAACATAAATTAATTATCACCACCACTGAGTATTTCACCAAGTGGGTAGAGGCTATCCCTCTTACTTTTACCATTGGTAAGAAAATATCCAAATCCATCTGGAACTACCTAATCTGTCGATATGGATCCAAAAAGTTATCATTATAGATAATGGAAGACAATTTAAAAACCAGGATGTCAAAGAACTCTGCCAAAAATTCAACATCCAACATCGCTTCTCCACCCCATATTACCCCCAAGGCAATGGCCAAGTTGAGGCTTCTAATAAAACCTTAATCAAAATCCTCAAAAAGACAGTCAATGAAGTTGGTTGTGTTTGGAACCTCCAACTCCATCTCTCTTTGTGGGCCTACCACACCCCCACAGGTGCCACCCCTTATTCCCTCATCTTTGGCTTCGAAGCCATCCTTCCCCTTGAGATTGAGATCCCCTCTCTAAGGGTATCCCTGCAAAATATCCTACTAGATGAGGAATACAAAATTGTCCATTTACAAGAGCTAGAATTGTTAGATGAAAGGCACCTCAAGGCCTTGAATCATCTTTGGGTATATCAAAACCGTCTATGCATGAGTTATCACAAAAAAGTCAGAACCTAGGAATTCCAAATTGGTGATCTTGTCCTCATGGAAAATAAGAAAAACCTACAAGAAAGAGAAAAGAAAGGCAAGTTCGAGCCTAATTGGTTTAGACCATATATAATCACAACAAAATATGGATTAGGAGCTTATCAGTTAGCTACTCCTGAAAGCGATCTTTTGGATGATCCAATGAATATCATGCACCTCAAAAGATTTTATGCCTAGTCGTCAGAAAGTCTTAAATTGTCAAAAAATTAAAAAAAATTAAAAAATCAAGAAAAATACAAAAAAAAATGAAATGAGAAAAAGATCCTAAAAAAATCATCACTTTGGTGAAAACCTGGCAAATAGGCGCCTTGTGGCACAAAAAAATCAAAAAATCAGAAAAAGAAAGAAAAAACAATTTGTCCATTAGTGAAAACCACTTTGTGGCGATATGGACAAGTACCTTAGTGAAAACCTCCATGCAAGCAACAAGGTAAATAACCGGATCCATTATCTATCAGGTTGATACTACAAGCACCCTCCATCCACTCCACCCATTTGCAACATTCCTTCTCTTCCAACAAAACACGCGTATGATGATGAGTCTTCGCCTGAGTCATGAATAAGGAATGTCCCATTAAAATGAGCTTATGTGCCTCTGTGTGAGCTTCAAGAAGTCTTGAAAATGGTCCTAAGTCCATAGGTCAATCTTCAAAACCATAGGATCACTTGTCTAATCCAAAATTCCACTTTTCCCTAGGGATGAATCCTTCCCTCACCTGGCAACCTAATCCTCCATCCTAATCCTACTCTTGGAAAGACTTATCAAGTTGGTCATGAATGAGTGACTTGTTTGACTTATTGGATTTTTCATTTTGACTTGCATCTTTTGCCTTACGACTGCAACTATCTATGACTACCTGGATTGACCATATCTAGGTATGTTACAATAGCTGCATACTGGAGCATATTTTCATAGCATGGCATGTTTTGGATCTCTCTTGTATAAACCGATGACCTGGTACTAGTGTTTATCAACACTTACCTTCTCATGTACAAGAGGTATCAGTGTGTTTAAGGGTTTCCTTGCATGTAGCCACAACCTTGTATTAGTGTTTCTCAACACTTGCATAGCTGTGTGTAAGGAATTCACATTTGTTTGAGAGTCAGTCCATGCCTTGGGTTTCTCATGGCATCCTAATTTCTATAATCAATGGTCCAAGTCACCCAAGGCAATATCAAACTAGGTTGGCTCTCCACATTTTTTGTGCACAAAATTTCACCATCATTCCATAAAATCCTAAAATCAATAATCCCATGGAGTCCTCAATTTTCTCTGTTTCCCATTTATTCCATATTCTTCTATTTTTATATCTAAGATCATTGTGTTATTATTGGCATATTCCCTCTTTATTATTTATTCACATCATATAGATTGCATTACTTATTTCATTTAGATAGTCATTTTCTACAAAACATTTTAAGGTTACACTTAGGTTGCATCACATAAATAAAAGATACTTGTTCATCCATGTAACATTACATTTAGATTGAGGAAGGAAGATGAAAGGGACCATAAGCAATGGAAGTAGGAAATGGAGGAAAAAGCTAAGAAGATGGAAGCTTAGATTGATAATCTGGAGGAAGGAAAAGTTGCAATGAAAAACCTATTGGGAATGATTCCGGATATCTTGACAGCTGTCACTAAGAACCCAGAGGAAATCTCTAAGGTCCTTGAAAGCTCTAGCTCTCCCAGACCGGTTGTGGACCTTGATATTGATGAAGATGCAATCGAGACTGGGATTGTGGAAACTATTCCTGGTGGAGCGACAAAGACAACAAGGGCGAGCATGACGAAAGTTGTTGTGGCCTCTTCTAAGGAAATCCATAAACTTAGGGAAAATATTAAAGAACTATATGGGATTAGTGGAAACTTGGCTAATGCCCTGAAAAACATAAAGTAGTTCCTTTTCTATGCTTTGTCTGTTTTGGCTAGTTGTTGCTGGTTTTGTGGGGCTTTTTTGCTAGATTTTGCTAGTTTCTATGCTAGTTTTTCAGATGTTTGTTCGTTCTTGTTTCTTAATGCTCTTTTTTCTTAAGGATCTTTTGTAAAGGGTTTCAGGGCCCCTTCAAAACCTACTTTTACTGCAATAAAAAACATTAAATTTAGATTGCATCATAAAATCCATCACACATTTGCATATATGCACATCAAAAAGCATAAGTCACTCATCCTGCATCCAAAAACGTGTCAGCAATAGATCATAAACATACATGTATAAGCATCCACTCTGCATCACAAATAGGTCAGCACAACATATCCATAATTGCATCCATATATTGCATCACAAAAAAAACAAAGAGAGCCCATCATAATAAAGAAGTACACATCATCCATCACCATCAAATCATGTATATATATATAAAAGAGGTAAATGTGTCTGTCATAGTACAATGATCACCCCGAAGGGTCAAAATATATGATACACAAGAAAAAAAAGGAGCTAGCTCTTCCCTCCTATCTCTCTACCCCCCCTCTGTTGTACCTCCCCCACCTGATCCTCTTACCTCCCCCCCTACTGGTGGTCAAAAACCCACTAATCCCCCTATCTATTGACTCTGAGTCGGCCGCTGACTATGGGTCTTGTGAGACCGCACACTGTCAGTGTATGAGGCTTCTCATTTTGCTATAGGCATTGCTCCATGGTACAACCCCCTATAATATTGTGCCTCTCAAGCTGCCCTCTCCGTCCTCTCCCGCTGCTGCATACTATCAGAAAATATTTGCGCCAGCCCTATAGGAATCAATGCCTGGTGGGCTGCATCCCTCTCCCCCTGCAGTCATGTCACATCTACCTCCGCCCTTTATACTCTGGCCAATAACCCCTCTAACTCGGCATCTTGTCAATGAATGGCATCCTAAAGCCTTGCAATGGTTGTCCCTGTCTGGGCCTCCTCCAGCATCCTCTTTGACTCCTCCCTCTGCTCCCTCAAGGCATCCACCTTTGTCCTGGCAGTATGGAGACTCTCTATCAAATTAGCTATCTCCTATGTTAACCGCTCCACCTCAGCCTCCATGCTCTCCCTCTAAGCCCTCTCTATCTGTAGCTCATCCTCTATGGAATGAAGCCTCGCTCGATAACTATCCCGCTCCTGCTGTAAACAGTCAAAATCAGCCTGTGTCAATTCACCCCTCTCCTCCCCCTGTGCCTCAAGAATATCCATAAGTACAACCTCCTCTCTCTCACCAACTACGACCTCCATAGCCTCTCCCACTGGGGCATCCTCTCCCTCTCCCTCTCCCTCCTTTGGATCCCTCCTCCACACAACCCAGAATCTCCTCTATTGTTCGCCCACACCATGCCCTACGCCAACCACAACTCTCTCTCTTGGGCCATCATTCTCCCACCCACCACCTGATAAACCCCTGGCTACAACTCCTCATCATCCAACACCTCAAGAATGGTAAGTCACACTAGAAAGTGCCCCTCCCACTAGCTCATGCATCTACTTGTCATGCCTAGATCCTCCCCTGCCCCCATTCGCTCATCCCAGACCAAGTGAAATGCTATCTGGAAGCTAGTCCAACCCTCCAAGGGACTCACTGTAGGGCCCCAATACCTTACCTCCCGTGTAATCTGGGAAAACATTGGAATATCCCCCACTATATTCTATACCTGCCCAAGTTGTCGGGCCACCCTAAATGGAGCATAGTACTCCATGATATATACAGATCTCTCAAACATCCACATTTCCACTCCTGCCCAGTGCACCTGCCAATCATCCCCCCACCTCTCACATACCAAAAATGGTCTCCATGTGAACTGCGCCAGCTCATCCAAAATCCTTCTCCAAAACCACATGGACGCTATCTATGTATAGTGCAGTAGTCCCCTGTATCTGTCCACAAATGGCTATTGTAGCCGCCTGTCCTATAGCCCTAATGGTCGAGTCACTGCAATATGCTCCCATGCCCAGATGTGTAGAAGTGTGACCCCTGCAGATAAATTAGTGTACTCTCTGTAGACCACTAGATGCATATCATGATATAGTTGGGCTAGCATCACCATGCCCCACACATACTACTAACCATCATGCAACATGAAGTATAAATATCTGCTCCATCCAAGAGGGAATCCATGTCTACCCAAATCCAGAATGATCCACCCACTCAGGAATCCACAAAACACCAAAACCAATTGAGGAATCTGCCAAACACCCATCGCCCGACCCAAGTGCATCCTACTCCTATCTAACATAGGTGGCATCTCATACTCACACACCTCTCATAGATAAAAATCAGTTGCATCTAACTGATACTCAAGGATAACACCATGAACGGGGGTCGTCAAGATCCTCCAAACATCTAACAAAATCACTGTGGCCTCTCCAGTCGGCAAACAGAAGGTATTATAATGACTATCCCACCTCTCCACTAGCAATATCATCATGGCAGTATGCGCTCGTATCCTCAGCCACCTGCCTACATAATGTAGTCCTAGCGCAGCTAGCACTTGCAGCTCATCATGATGTAACTCATGATATAGGCTCATCGTAGCAAGCCAATGCTCCCTTGAAGATAGTGGTCCTCTCTCCACCTACATCCATTAGACCAAATCATTACTTTCATGCCCGAAAATTCTCTCTTGACCTCCCAAACAAACCATACCCTTCCCCCTATTCCAAAATTCTAATCCAAATTTGCATTTCCCCCCTTCCCAAGCGCATGCGTTGATTTACCCAGCGCTCATGCCAACCATGACGCTCATGCCATTTGGTAGGCGCTCACGCCAAAAAAAGAACTCTACCCTGCTTTCACCCCTTCCCAGACCCGTCAATTTGAGCGCCCGTGCTTCAGCGCAAATGCCCGCATCGAAGCACGAGCACCCACGTCAATGCACGAGCATCCGCACTGAAACACCCCCATTCCCCCTAAATTCCCTATTTTACCTGACCCTTTCATGAGCACCTGTGCTAGTCACGAGTGCTCGCGCTAATCTAAGGGTGAGCGTGCTGAAACAACAATCAGTGCGTGCGCCTCACCTAACCTAGACCCCCATTTCTCACCCTAATTTTTACCCAAAATTAAAAATTTCAAAATATGGATAGTCCTACTCACTGGTGGTCCATAGCTAGTTGGTCTGTCGAATCGTCAGACCCTCTCGGTGTGATGATCACGAACTAGAATGTGGTCCATCTCTCCTTCTTTTCTTCTTTGCTCTGAGTGGCTCCAAGGCTTGTGTGTAACAATGACTCCCCATTCGGCCCGTTGTGGCTTATATGGGCCCCTGTGAGGGCCCATTTCCTCCACGGTCTCACATCCTCATTTCTTCCTTCCAAATTTTCCATGATTGCTTCATATTTCATCCTAACTTATCTCTTCCACCCAAATCCTTCTTCCTCTATTTTTGAGAATTTTTCATTTTTTTTTTGAAAAAATTCTCGAGGGGGCATACACCTCCCACACTTTACGTTGGGGCATCTTATTCTTCTTATTCTATCTTCTACCCATCACTAAATTTGTTGTTGCCTAAAAGAGGGGCAAAATGTAGACACTTAAAAATAATTATTTTAATTATTTTTAATTTCTCACATAATTAATTTATTAATTAATTATGCAAATTCTAATTCTCCTCAATATTAATTAATTATAATTAATATTGTCACTATAGTATGTGATTGATTTATTTAATAAATCAACCCCCTCTTTTTATTCTTTTAAAAATTAAATCTTCTCAAATCCTCCCCTTAGCTAATTAATTTCAATTAAGTAGTTAACCTACATGATTCCTACAAATCATCTTCCTAATCCTTCATTAACTTAATAAATTCTTCTAGAAATTCCCTAAACTCACTTAACCTTATTCTTCTAATTTTTAATTCACTCCACTCATTCTCTCTCCTAGTCAAATCCTCCTACAAATCCTATCCCACCTAATCTTTCCTCTAATCCCCCTCCTAATGATTTGGTAGTGGCTAAACATCATGATTAGCCACAAAGTCAACTCCTTGTGCCTTTCATCCAACCACTATCTTTAAATGCTCTTTTCTTAGGTGAATGTGAGATTTTCAAAATCTCACATTCCTCTAGGCATCTCCTTTCCCAAAGAATTTTTAATTCCTTCTTATTCCTCCAATCCCCATGATCATCCCTTTTTTGAATAATTTTAAATTCCTCCTCTCCATTCTTCAAGGAATGTCCCATCCCATGCTCTTCTCAAGGCACATTGGGAAGTCTTCCCAATGCACCTTGAGGAGTGTGGAGACAAGAAATTCCTTTAAGGCATATCTCTTGGTCTTCACGCCCTCTCTTGGGCCTTGTGTGAGCTCACAAGAAATCCTAGCCCTTCATCTTGGATCCATCCTAGCCATCCATTCTTCCTCTCCTCTTCCTATAAATTGAGGACTCCATCCCTCCATTCATCATCTCCAAGTTTAGTAATCTTATGCTGCTAGTTTGAGCCTTGAAAAGCCATCATAGCATCCTTACCATGCCAAAATCATCTCTCATCCACATTTAATCATCTCATCCATATCATTCCTCAAAGTCCATCTTAATCCATTTGTGCACAATATTTGGAGAGCCATCCACATCAAGCAACCAAAGGAGCACATCAAGTGGAGCATCATCAAGGGGCGCCTTCACTTCATCAAGCTCAATCCGAGGGAGAGGTAAAAGGATTGTGAGGTATATGCATATTATTCATGTTTTTATGTGTTTTTGAGTTATGTTTTTGATTTCATAGACTTCCATGTTTGATTTGGATGTTTACTAACTAATCCACCTCATTCTCCTTTTTACCATCTTCACAGATAGCTCTCCTTATGAGTCTCATCTCACCGTGGTTTTTATCTATTTGGGTTTTCCACATATAATCATTTGTGTCAAGTGGTGAATGTTTTTGTGGTTGTGATCTTATTTGTTGATGTGGTTAATTTCTAATAAGGCATGTTATGTAGAAGCATTAAGAGATGAATATGTTGAGTTATGATTAAGCATTGTTAATGTTTACAAGATTGAAGTTGTTTACTATTAAAGTTGTCATAACAGTTAAACCGGTTGATGTCAAGTATTCTTATGAATATTGATCTTGAGTGAGATATGTTTACTTTGTTTGACTGGGTTTGAGTTTGGGAACTTTGTATCAGTTTTTCAATATACTGTTTCACCCCCCCTCTCAGGTATTCTACCAGATACTTATTCTTTCATCATACCATCAATTGGTATCAGAGCGTCTCAGATCCTCTTAATATAAAATCCTAACAACTTGAGGAAAAGATCTTGTAGATCATGATGGAGAAAGAAGGTCCGAAGTTCAACAAAGATAATTATAGAATATGGAGTGACAGAGTGAAGATTTACATTAAGTCTTGGTAGTCAATATTGGGATCATATAGAAAATAAGTATACTACACCTACTGGACCCTTGACTGATGATTAGAAGAAAGAACAACAAGAAACTCACCAGGCATTAGAAGCTATTATCAGTTCCCTGTCTGATGTTGAATATGTAGATGTTCATAGTCTTGAAATTGTATATGAAGTATGGAAGAAATTAGAAGAGATTTATAATAGTGATGAACATGCTAAGATTGCCAAAGAGGAGAGTTTAAGAGGAAAGTTTGACGACATGAGAATGTCTGAAGGTGAGAATATCCAGCAGTACAGTCAAAGGATTAAAGAGATAGTTGGTGAGATAAAGAGTGCAGGAGGGAAAGTGGAAGATGCCATAGTAATTAGTAAGGTACTAAGAACCCTGCTACCGGTCTATGCTATCCGAGTTGTAGCTATTCAGGAGCTGAAATCCATTGACAAGACAAAGGTAACTCTTGACTCTATTATTGGCAAACTTACTGCTTTTGAACTAAATGGCTATGATGGTAGTGTACAGAAATTAGAATCTGCATTTAGAGCTTCTGTCTCTAACCCATCTATGAGAAGAAGTAGATATACTGGCCATAACTATGAATCTAGATCTAGTAGAGATGTTGAAGATGAAGACAACTTAGTGGAACTTGAAGCATTGTTGGCAAAATGACTTCCTAGAGGCACTGGTAATTATAGAGGTAAGCTACCTTTAAAATGTTTTGCATGCAACAAGATTGGTCATATAGCAGCAAATTCCCCTAATGGTGAAAATGAATACAAGAGAGACAAATTTAAGAAATACAAGGGTAAAGGCAAGAGAGATTGTCTTGTAACTATTGACAATGGTATTACTAATGAAGAATCTGATGATGATTTTAGTGAAGCTATTGTGTTTGTAGCTATTAAGGAAGAAATATCATATCAGAAGGCACTAGTATCCAGAATGGATAGCTCTGATGATTGGATCATTGATAGTGGTTGTTCACATCACATGACCGGTGATCGGAGAAAATTTATTTCCTTGAAGGAATTTGATGGCGGTGTTGTTAGATTTGGCAATGACTCACCCTATATGGTTAAAGGTAAGGGAGTTATTTCTCTTAATGGGAAGAGCAGTGCAGATGATGTCTATTGGGTTGAAGGCCTAAAGCACAATCTTTTAAGTGTGGCACAACTTAATGATAGAGAATACCCACTAGAGTTTATAAATGGAATGTGTAAAATATTTGATAACAAAGGGAAATTGATTGCAACCAGGGAACAAACCAGAGGCAATCTATTTCATCTCAATCCTAAAGTTAGCAACTGTTTGATTGTAAAAATAGATGATAGCTGGCTTTGGCATAAGAGATTTTGTCATATAAATTTTGACAATATTGTTAAAGTAAGCAAGTCTAAGACAGTAAGAGGTCTGCCTCAGCTAGACAAACCAGTTAATGCTCTCTATAAAGAATGTCAACTAGGAAAGATGACTTCTTCAAATTTTAAGAGCAAGTCCTTCTTAGCAGAGCACTTGTTAGATTTGGTTCATACAGACCTATGTGGACCAATAAGAACAAGAAGCATTCAAGGTGACAGATACTTCATGATCTTCACTGATGATTGTTCAAGGATGATGTGTGTCACATTCTTGAAGGATAAGAATGAAGCTTTTGGTAAATTCAAGGCATTCAGAGCCTTAGTTGAGAAAGAGAGTGAAAAAAAGATAAAATTTCTAAGAATAGATTAAGGCGGTAAATCCACTTCTGCAGAGTTCACTAAATATTGTGATGATAATGGTATCAAGCGACAACTTTATGCACCAAGGACACCACAACAGAATGGTATAGTAGAGAGAAACAATCGGTCAGTGGTTGTAGCTACTAGGACTATGTTGATACAAGAAGGTGTATCAAAATTTTTTTGGAAAGAAGTTGTGAGTATAGCTATGTACACAATGAACCAAATTCTAGTGAAAAGAGATAAGGACAAGACCCCATATGAGTACTGGCATGGGAGATCAGCTGATGTTAGCTATTTTAAGATATTTGGAAGAAAATGTTTTATTAAAAGAGGTGATTACATAAGCAAGTTTGAAGATAAGAGTGATGAAGGCATATTTCTTGGCTATTCCACCAAGACTAAGACCTATAAATGCTTCAACAAGCGGACACAACAAATTGGTGAAAGTGTTGATGTTCGTGTAGATGAATGTCTTGAAATTTCACAAGGAACTAGCTCTGAGAAGAAGGATGAAGATCCTTGCATTTTTCTTTTGGAACCTAAAACTGTTAAATTAGAAATCGGTATAGCAAATCCTAATGTACTTGTTCAACCGGAAAAAATAAATTCTGAGGAAGATGATAATGAAGAAGCTGAACCTGAATAGAATGATCATGTTATTCCTAGGTATGTGAGACTGAATCACAATCCTGAATAGATAATTGGGGATAAGGATGTTGATGTACTAACCAGAAGGAGAATAAGAGAGAACACTTGCATGATATCCACCTTTGAACCTAGAAGTGCTAAGGAGGCATTTGGTGATGATCATTGGGTGAAAGCTATGGAGGAGGAATTGGATCAAATTGAGAAGAACAACACTTGGACCCTGGTTCCTTGACCAATAAACAAGAATGTTATAGGTACTAAATGGGTGTTCAAAAGCAAATTAAATGAAGATAGTGTTGTAGTTCGCAATAAGGCAAGATTAGTATGCAAAGGTTATGCACAAGAAGAAGCAGAGGATTATGGAGAAACTTTTGCACTAGTAGCAAGACTGGAAGGTGTTAGAACATTGCTTGCATTTGCAGCTCATAAGAAGTTTAAGGTATACCATATGGATGTTAAGTCTCCATTCTTGAATGGGATACTGGAAGAAGAGGTTTATATACAGCAGTGTGATGGTTATGCATTGATAGATAATGAAGACATGGTATGCAAATTGCATAAAGGCTTGTATTGATTAAAGTAGGCATCCAGAGCATGTTATGAACGACTTCATACTCATTTGATGAAGATAGGCTTTGCTAGAACAAGTGATGACAACAACATTTATCTCAAGTCTGAAGGAGATGAAATACTGGTAAGTGAAGTATTTGTAGATGACATTATATTTGGAGGTAATGATGACATGAGTAATTGTTTTGCAGATGAAATGAAGAGTGAATTTGAGATGTCATTAGTAGGGGAAATAAAAAAATTCATAGGCTTACAGATACAGCAAATGAAGAATGGTATTTTCATTACTCAATCCAAGTATGTGAAAGAGGTTTTGAAGACTTTTTGTATGAGTGACTGTAAACCAGTTGGAACCCCAATGATCATAGGTTGTAAATTGTCCAAGGAAGATGCATCTAAGTCTGTAGATGAAAAGGAATGTAGGTCAATGATTGGAATATTACACTATGTTGTTTACAGTCGACTGGATATTGCCCATGCAGTTGGTATTGTTGCTAGATTTCAAAAGAATCCAAAGGAGGCACATCTGATGGTAACCAAGAGAATTTTTAGATATCTGAAAGGTACTACTGACTATGGGTTATGGTATCCATATGGTGGAAATTTTGATTTGAAAGCATACACAGATGCTAATTGGGCAAGAAATGTTGATGACCACAAGAGTACTACCGGTGGAGCATTATTTCTAGGAGGAAGACTAGTCTCATGGAGTAGTAAAAAGTAGAGTTGCACTTCACAATCCACTGCTGAAGTTGAGTATGTAGCAGCTTATATGAATTGCACACAAGCTATGTGGATGAGGCACATTTTGGAAGGTTTGAAGATGGAAATCTCAGAACCAATAAAAATTTTGTGTGATAATACAAGTGCAATAAACATTTCTAAAAATCTTGTTTTGCATGCAAGGACTAGAAGCACATTGAATTGAAATATCACTTCTTGAGTGAAAAATTTCAAAGTAAAGATGTTATCTTGGAGCATGTTTCTACCAAGGAGCAGCTTGCAGATATCTTTACCAAACCTCTGCCTAAGACCACTTTTGAGTATCTTAGAAGTCAATTGGGGGTTGTCCCTCTTCATGAAGTTATTTGAGCATGATGTTGATTGCATTAGTCCCTAAACCACTTGCAGAATTTTACATGGATTGATGAAGAAGTGGATGTATTCCACAGGGGGAGCATCAAGTTGTAGAATGATGTTGATGCACAATGAGAGAAGAATTACATGTTTTACTTTCACTTTGGCATTTCTATCAAAGGGGGAGAAGAATTATGTGATTGAGGAGAAGAATATGTGTCTGATTAGGTGAACCAGCGGCTGGCTGAAGACAAATAGAGCAAGGTGAATACTTGGTATTGTAAACCAAGATTCCTATTCACCAATCTTAGCAACAATCAGAGGTGTTGATATTTGTATTGCCATCAATGCCAAAGGGGGAGATTGTTGGCATTTTGAGTTTGTTGGTATTTTGCATAGAGATTGCATTAATGATATGTTGTCATTGATGTCAATTGAACTGGTAATGGTATTCATGTTATTGTTGATATTGTTGTTTTTTATATTGGCTAGTAACTAGTAAGAAGAGCTTTGTGGAAGATTTTGTAAACTGGTATGTAAAGTTTGTGAGTTGAACTGGTGAACTAGTGTAAAGGGTTAAACCTTTGTATGTAATGTAACTAGTAAACCCTATCAGTTGTTAAACCATAACCGATCAAGTTTGATGGTTTATTATCTAATAAGCGGTAATGATGGAGACATGTGTGATCACTGAATGAGGATATGTTCAAATTGTTTTGGCACATTTTTTGTCTAGGGTAGGGGCAAAGGGGATTGCATCTAATGCACATCACATGATGAGTTACAAAGTGTGATGAAGCGGTGATCATGGAGCGGTTGGAATTTTCTTGAAGAATGTGAAGAGATTGTCATGATTTCTAATGGTCAAGATTATACTGACTTGTTTGTAATCTCGATGATGAGAATTAGGTTTTTGTTGTGTTACCTACCTAATTTATTTCTATTTAAGGTTGATGAAGTTATTTGTAAAGGTTGTTGGCAAGATTTATAGAAACCTATTGAGTGTGTAGTTGTCTAACTAGTGAATGGATCTGCACTTTGAGTGAAGGGAGATTGAAGCTTAGAAGGATCTGATCAAGAAAATGTAGTGCTACTCAGACATATCAATAAAACCCATTGTTTTCTAAAAATTACAGCAGAAGTTAAATCCCTTAACCGGGTAAGCTCTAACAAGCTTGGTTGCTCATTAAATCCTCTAACAAGGTGGTCCATTAGCTTGGATTCTTAAACCCTCCAGCGAGGTTACTCCTAATAGGGTATTGTGTTTTTCATCAAGGCATATTTGTAAATCCCTTAACTGAGTGATTCCTAACCGGAATTAGTTCTTAACAGGACTTATTGTAAATATTTAATAGGCTTGTCTCCTAATAGAGAGAACTTCAGAAGAGTTCAGATAGATATCCTTGTGAGTCTCATCTCACCATGGTTTTTACCTATTTGGGTTTTCCACGTATAATCATTTGTATCAAGTGGTGAATGCTTTTGTCATTGTGATCTTATTTGTTGATGTGTTTAATTTCTGATAAGGCATGTTATGTAGAAGCATTGAGAGATGAATATGTTGAGTTATGATTAAGCATTGTTGATGTTTACAAGATTGAAGTTGTTTACTATTAAAGTTGTCATACTAGTTAAACCGGTTGATGTCAAGTATTCTTATGAATATTGATCTTGACTGAGATATGTTTACTTTGTTTGACTGGGTTTGAGTTTGGGAACTTTGTACCAGTTTTTCAATATACTGATTCACCCCCCCTCTTAGTATTCTACTGGATACTTATTCTTTCATCATACCATCATAGTTCATTTTTATGTTAACTTTTTGAATGTGAGTTATATAATATAACTAATCTTAATTGTGGTTTGTTTTTTCTTGTGCAAGATCCTTCAAAGCCAAGGAGTGTGACGAAGAGGATCAATTTTGATGATCCATCAGTAGCTTAGGATGTTTTATATGTTAGGATAACTGGTGAACAACTAAGAGGGGGGTTGAATTAGTTGTTAATAGATTATAACTTTTAATCCACTTAATAACCTTTAAACAGATCAAGTACCGGTAAAGCACATACACATGTCGGTAGGAACAGATACTGGTAAACAATACAACTTAACAATTAAACAGATATTCAATGCAAAGTAACCATACCAAATAACACCATGATTTGTACATGGAAAACTCGGATAGGGAAAATCCATGGTGGGAAGCCTACCCATAGTCAGATGATACTTCTGCAAAAAGTATGTGATACAATGAGGGGCCTGCACATGCAGGAAGCCACATTGCCTAGAGCATACCGCTCATTACAAAAGAGTCTCACTGACTACAAAGAGGCTACAACCATCTCAAGATAAATGGACAACAATCCAATAGAGTGAACTGCCAGAGATAGCACCTACCATGCCTGATTATAGTCCCAGTTAAGCTCAATATCGAAGGCCTTTGACCTCTTCCTTAATCCCAATTTGATCAACTATGATTGACCAAATCTCCTTTGCATATGATATTGCATTTTAAAACCACAAACTCTTATTCCATTCCCATGCCATGATCTACAATGAGATCTTACATCATTTTATACAAACCCTAAGACCTAAACCAATTAGGTCGGCCACCTAAAAGATATTACAATAAGATCATTACATAAATCCATATTACAATGATATGCCATGTCGGCTTAAGACCAAAACAACAATAATAAATCCATAGATCATCCTGAAACATCCCTATAATATGTAGAGTACACGTTAACATGATACCGGTCCATAACCTAGATAGGTACCAGACCTATTCTGAGTCCACCATGCCAAAGCAATGTCTTCAAGTAGTTAAAGCATGATCAAAGAACATCTACAGCATCCTGAAATGCATCTAGAAGCTACACCAACAACAATTATCCATCATGTCAAGATTCCTCAGTGAGAGCTCTGTCGGTAAAGCCTTAAACTAGTGTTGGTAAGGGTTTACCAAAGTGTATGATAGGAGCTGATTACTAGGTCAATACCAACTAATCAAAACATGCTCTAGAAGCATGTACCACATGTAACCAATCACATTCCATAGATTCAAACATGCTGAAAGTGTCCATATAGTTTCTTCTGTCAGTAACACTAGATCTTCTACCGGTAACCAAAACCTGTCTGTCAGTAACAAACCATAACAACTCTAGTTTTGAAATCAGTGACAAAACATCAATGCAACACATAATCAATTCATCCATAATTCCAACAATCTCCCCCTTTGGCATTGATGGCAACACTAGATGTGAAAAATATCTAAGTACCAAAAAAATGCCAAACAAGTCTCCCCCTATGGAAGACAACCAATAATCTCTTGAATATCAATAACTCTCCCCCTGTGAATGATATCTCTGTAAAGTTCTACATTTATTTTTTCACATCACTATCTCTCTCCCTTTGACATCAATGCCAGAAATTTGACAAAAATATCAAAGAAAGAATATAAACCTCTGAATCTCAAAGATGATTACTCCCCCTGAGTAGTAGCACCACTCATCAGTGCCGGAATGAATAATATCTCTAATAATGTATGTCGGAATGATGACTAATTGCTTCAATCAAGTCTCTGTCGGAGGGGCGGAAACCCCTAACCTGTCTCTCAAATACTCAAATGATTCCTTAGACAGCGGTTTAGTGAATATGTCAGCAATCTGTTCTTTAGTGTTCACATAAACCAATTTTACTTCCTTTGCTTCTACCTTGTCCTTCAGAAAGTTATACTTTATTGATATATGCTTAGTCTTAAAGTGAAATACTATATTCTTAGACATGTCAATAGTTGCAGAGTTATCACAGTAGATAACTACCAGTTCACTACAATTTACTTTGATATCCTTCAACATTTGCTTCATCCACAAGACTTGAGTGCAATTAGTATTGCAATATACTCAGCTTCTGTAGTAGATAAAGAAATACATGACTATTTTTTGTTGATCCATGAAACCCGTTTCTTTCCAAGAAAGAAAGCTCCACCAGAAGTACTATTCTTGTCGTCAGTAACTCCTACCCAATCTAAGTTAGTATATGCACATAAAGTGAAATCATCATTTTTAGAATACCATAAACCATATTCTATTATTCCTTGCAAATACCAGAATATCCTCTTTACTATACATTCATGATTTTCTTTAGGATTACTTTGATATATTGAAACAATACTTACCGCATTCATAATATCTGGTCTAGTCTAGGTTAGATATAACAAACCACCAATCATAGACTTATACCTAGTCGGATTTACCGGTGTAGAAGTATCCTTGATAGATAATTACTCATTTGTCACCATAGGAGTACTTACTGGTTTTGAATTATCCATACCAAAATTCTTCAAAAATTCTCTCAGATACTTAGTTTGACAGATAAAAATGCCTTTGTCAGTTTGAGTAATCTGCAAACCTAAGAAAAATATCATCTCACCAATCATGGACATTTCAAATTCATTCTTCATATTGCTAGCAAATTCCATTCACAATTTATCTTCTCCAAAAATGATATCATCAATAAATACTTCAATAATCAAAATATCATTATCAGTGATCTTATAATATAAATTACTATCAACACTGCCTTTAGTAAAACCAATCTTCAAAAGATATTTATCCAACCTTGCATACCAAGCTCTAGGAGCCTAATTCAATCCATATAAAGCTTTCTTCAATCTCCACACCATATCTTTATCATCTTTCAGTGAAAATCCACCAAGTTTCTCAATGTATACTTCTTCTTCAAGTTCACCATTCAAAAATGCACATTTAACATCTATTTGATAAACCTTATAGTTCTTATAAGCTGCATAGGCAACAAATAGTCTAACAACTTCAATTCTAGCTACAGGTACAAATGTCTCACCATAATCAATTCCTTCCATTTGAGAATATCCTTTACAAACCAATCTAGCCTTGTTTCATACAACTTGACCATCCTCATTCAGTTTATTCCTAAAAACCCATTTAGTTCCAATAACATTCTTATTTTTAGGCCGGGGAACTAAAGACCAAGTCTCATTCTTCTCTATCTGATCTAATTCATCTTCCACCTTTAACCAATGTTTATCCTTAAAAGATTCAATGATAGTTTCTGGTTCAACTTGAGAAACAAGACATACCTCTTCATTTTCCAGTCTTCTTCTTGTCATAACTCCCTTGTTCCTATCTCCAATGATTTGATCTTTAGAATAATTTAATCTTACATACCTTGGTGTCTTCGGAACTTCAGGTTCACTGCTCTGATCATCAGTCACAATTGAATTTTCTGATTGTGTCAGTGTAACTGTCTCAGTTTCCTGTACCGGTTGAGGCATTGTTAGTTTAGTTATGATCATTTCCATTGTTGGTTCCCTGTTATATGATATAGAATGATTTCTGTACTACTCATCCACTTTCACATTAGCACTCTCCAAAATTTTCTGCAATCTTTTGTTATAACATCTATATGCTTTGCTTTGAATTGAATAACCAATAAATATCCCTTCATCACATCTAGGGTCAAACTTTCCAATTGAATCATATCTTTTGATATAGCATTTACTTCCAAAAATTTTGAAATACTTAATAGTAGGTGGGTAAGTTCACAATAATGGTTCCCACTTTCACCCACGAAGGAAAAACGAGGTGGAAGGAAAAAAAATTGGAGGGGGTTCGAGTGAAGTGGGGGTGTTCGAACAAACTACCCTTTGGGGTTTGAGCGAAGCCCCCACTTTGCTCGAACCCCCTCTTTCGAGCGAAGCACCTTTAATGCTTGTTTATTTCATTTTTGAATTATATTGGGGGGGTTAGATCGAACCCCCCTAAAAATGGGGGGTTTTCTCGAACCCCCCTAAAAATGAGTGAACCCCCCTTCATTTGAACCCCTTTTTTAACACTTCTCTGAAGCTTTCTACATTTTTTTGCAAAGTTTTGGCCTTCAAACTTCTCATTGAAGGCTCAAATGGAATGATCTTGACAACCCATAATTTAGTATTGTATTCCTCGAAGCAAGCTTTCCAATGACTATAATTTTATTACATATTGAGTTTATTATGAACTTGTTTTTTTAATTTTACCAAACATAGGTTTTCACCGAACACGAATTTCTCTATTCAACACATTGGAAAAAATAGTAAACTAGTTCAAAAAAATTCTAAAAAATATCCATGTCTTAGGTGTTGATGTCTTCTTTCTAACAAAAAAAAAATTGAATTTCGATATATATAGAACACGTTATGTGTTCAAACGTACACCTATGTCTAAAATATAATTAGTTAGACTTCAAAACTTAATAAAATGAAAAATATTCAACATATCACTATCAAACCAACTGCAAGCCCTAGATATTGATGTTACAAACCAAAATTTGAAAGAATTGAGTTTTTATCATTTATAAAAAAAAAGTTATGCATTTCGGGAGTCACATCACTCTTAAAAAATGTAGTTTGTTGTAAAAAACTACTTTTTGAGGGAGATGAAAAAATTAAAAAAAAATCCTTCAAAATTTTTTTGAAAAATATATATATAGAATCTAGAGACAAAATGCTACAAATCACTAATTTACATCATCTTCAAATTCTTAATAGTTAAAAAGTTATAGCTGTCGGAAGTTGAAGATTATTTTAAAATTGTTCATCTCAGTGTCAAAAGTGGCAAAAAAGTGGGAACCATTATTGTGAGTTCACCCAGGTGTATGTCCAAACCATAATTCATAAGGGGTCTTACCAGTTTCACCTTTGATGTGAACTCTGTTGAATGTGCAGAATTTTGCACTCACTGCTTTTCTCTAATAGATATGAGGCAATTTGGCTTCCATCATCATAGATCTTGCTACATCCAAAATGGTTTTGTTCTTTCTTTCCACTACTCCATTCTGCTGAGGAGTCCTAGGTGCATATAAGTGTCTCCTTATTACATTTGTCTCACAATAACTGTTAAATTCATGAGAAGTGAACTCACCACCATAATCTAATCTTAGACATTTGATTTTCAATCCAATTTTTGTTTCAACCTTTGCTCTAAAGATCTTGAATTTCTCAAAGGCTTCAAACTTCTCCCTAAGAAAAGTCATCCATATCATCCTAGAATAGCCATCAATAATCAACATGAAATACCTATCACCTTGAAAGCTTTTAGTCTTTGCTAGACCACATAAGTCAGTGTGAATCAAATAAAGTACATCATTAGATTTATCATGTATTCTCTTAAAATAACTTCTAACTTACTTTCCCAATTGACATTCCTTACATACTGGATTATGAGGCTTCATAATCTTAGGTATATCTCTAACTCCCTTAGTTGAACTGATCTTAACAATACAATCAAAATTAACATGACACAACCTCTTATGCCATAACCAACTCTCGTCAATATGAGCAATCAAACATGTCTTATTACCAGTGTTCAAGTGAAAGATATTACCTCCAGTCTGAATAGTGGTTGCAATCTCCAAACTAGTCTTGTTAATGATTTTGCATTTTCTATCTTTAAACTGAAGTTGGAAACCCTTGTCCACCAATTGACCAACACTCAAAAGATTATGCTTTAAACCTTCTACATAATAGACATTATCAGTATTATGGTTACCATCCAGAGAAATAATACCTCTACCTCTGATCATACATGCTTTGTCATCTCCAAATCTGACTTGACTGCCATTGTATTCTTGTAGGGACAAAAATTTCCCTTTATCTCCAGTCATATGATGTGGGCATCCACTATCAATTACCCATTCATCCTTATCTTCAACTTTTTCTACCAGGGCCTTTTCTTCATTTTTGATAGCGGTTCTGGTTCATCTTCTTTTAAAGCATAAAACACCCATTCCTTTCCATTGCCGAATCCACTAGCAAAGTCTTCTATCAGTTCATCTCCAGAGTCATTAGTTACTCCTTCCTCATCCACTATGTAGCATTGTTTACTTTTCTTGAATCTATATATGTTCTGGTTAGGCTTAAATGATTCCTTAACTCTTTCCTCAAACTTTGCATTCCTTTCAGGACATCTAGATGCAAAATGACCTATCTTATTACATGAAAAACATTTAAAAGGGTTTTTACCTTCATACTTACTTCCCGTCGGACCTTTAGGTACTCTTTTAGCAAATAAGGCTTCAAGTTGCTCAAATTCTTCATCTTCTTTCCTCATGTTTTCCAATTCTTTTGCATATAAGACTTTCCAATCACTTTTGTTGGTAGATGATGATGATGATGATGCATATAAAGCAGGTTTAGACTTTATAGCTCTAGAATATCCAAATTCTTCAAGCTCAAAAGCACATAATTTCCCAATCAGAATGTCTTTGTTAACTGAAGAGTTAGCCATTGTTCTCAACTTATTAATTGCAGTTGCCTTCATCTTGTAAGTCAGTGGAAGGGCTCTCAAGACTTTGGAAACTATTTCATCTTCACTTAGAAATCCCCTGCAACATTGAATACCCATAACAATCTCATTTACTCTTTCCATAAACACAACAATTCTTTCATTATCTTCCATCTTTAAGTTTTCATATCTTACCCAGTAACCATCAAGTTTAGAAATTTTGACATTAGGATCACCTTCATTCATAGTTTGCAATTTAACCCACATAACCTTTGTCGATGATTTATCAGTCAATCCCATGATTTGTTGATCAGTAAGTGCACACAAGAGGGCTTCTCTAGCTTTGCAATCATTTTCAATATTCTTATCCAAGTCTGTAGGTGCAGGATTGCCAGATGCCGAATCATAAGGTGTATATCCTTTCTCAGTGATCTCCCAAATAACCTTGCCAAGACATCTAAGATGAGTCTCCATTCAAATTTTCCATATCCCATAATTTGTTCCATCAAGCTTAGTGATTTCTCTTCTGAAAATAGTTGTTGGTGGATTAGAAGTGTTAGCTACCATAGGATCTACCTCAAGTGGTTAAGCTTCTGCAAAAGAGGACCAAAGCTCTGATACCAATTGTTGGGATAACCAGTGAACAATTGAGAGGGTGGGGGGTGACTCATTTATTAACAGATTATAACTTTTAATCCACTTAATAACCTTTAAACAAATCAAGTACCGGTAAATCACATACAGATGCCGGTAGGAACAAATACCGGTAAACAATACAACTTAACAATTAAACAAATACTCAATTCAAAGAAACCATACCACATAAAACCATGATTTGTATGTGGAAAATCCGGAAAGGAAAAAACCACGATGGGAAGCCTACCCACAATCAGATGATACTTCTACAGAAAGTATGTGATACAATGAGGGGCATGCACATGCAGGAAGGCACACTGCCTAGAGCATACTGCTCATTACAAAAGAGTCTCACTAACTATAGAGAGGGTAAAACCATCTCAAGATAAATGGACAACCGTCCAATAGAGTGAACTACTAGAGATAGCATCTACCATGCCTGATTACTATCCTGGTTAAGCTCAATACCAGAGGCCTTTAACCTCTTCCTTAATCCCAATTCAATCACCTATGATCGACCAAATCTCCTTTGCATAGGATATTGTATTTGAAGACCACAAACTCTTATTCCATTCCCCTGCCATGATCTACAATGAGATCTTACATCATTTTATACAAACCCTAAGGCCTAAACCAATTAGGTCGGCCACCTAAAAGATATTAGAATAAGATCATTACATAAATCCATATTACAATGATATACCATGTCGTCTTAAGACCAAAACAACAACAATAAATCTATAGATCATCTCGAAACATCCCAGTAATGTGTAGAGTGCACGTCAACATGATACCGGTCCATAACCTAGATAGGTACCGAACCTATTATGGGTCCACCACACCAAAGAAATGTCTTCAAGTAGTTAAAGTGCAATCAAAGAACATCTTCAACATCCTAAAATCCATCTAGAAGTTGCACCAACACCAATTATGCATCCTGCCAAGATTCCTCAGTGAGAGCTCTGTCGATAAAGCCTTAAACTAGTGCCAGTAAGGGTTTACTAGAGTGTATGATAGAATCTGATTACCAAGTCAATACCAACTAATCAAAACATGCTCCAGAAGCACGTAACACATGTAACCAATTGCATTCCATAGATCCAAACATGTCGAAAGTGTCCAACAGATAGTCTCTTCTGTCGATAACACTAGATCTTCTATCGATAACCAAAACCTGTCTGTCGATAACCAAACATAACAGCTAGTGTTGACATAAATGACAAAACATAAATGCAACACATAATCAATTCATTCATAATGCCAACAATAGATAGTTTTGGGATGCTTACATGTCTAGTTGGCATGTATATTTTGTATATGGACATACATTCACATATACAGACATAAATTTTGTTTGAGTTGGCTTTTATGCCATATTTGTGTATGGACATACACTTGTAATCATTTGACATTTTCATATATACAAAAGTTGATGATTGATCATATAAATTGTTTCTCATGTGTGCATGGTGTTATCATGAAAAACTTTAATCATCAATCTAATAATTAACAATGGTTAATAATGGTTATTTAATGAACAATACAATTCATTTCATTTCAACATAAGTGTTGTTTGTATAATGAACAATACAATTCATTTAATGAATTGTTGAACAATAAAATAGAATTCATTATTACGCTATCCATGCTCCTATTTCCCCCCCCCCACTCGATCGAACGCTTGTGGTCATACCCTACCGATGTCATCCCTTGAGCACCCTAAGTGCTAAAAATTGTCAAATTTTGATGGGCCCTAACTCATAATCCGTGGTGCCTATGAATGATCCATTTGAACCTACAGGGCCAAGAGAGGGGTCCCTACAAAATCCTATCTCGGTTTTTCAAGTTTCTCTATGATTTTATTAGGGCGGCATTTTTTCAGTTGGCGAAAAATTGTCAGTCTCATTCAACCGAATGTTGTTGCATGGCCAATTTCTCGCTCTTCTCATCATAATAATGAACCATCAGCTCCAACATGTCCAGTTAGTCATTATTACCCTATGCATGCTCCTATTTTCCCCCCTCCACTCGGTCGAACGCTCGAGGCCATACCCTATCGACATCGTCCCTTGACCACCCTAAGTGCTAAAAATTGTCAAACTTTGACGGGCCACTCAGAATTTGTGGCACTTGCAAATGATTTGTTTGAACCTACGGGGCCATGAGAGGGGTCCCTAAAAAATCCTATCTCAGTTTTTCAATTTTCACTATGGTTTTATTAGGGTAGCATTTTTTTGGTTGGCAAAAAAATCATTAGTCTCATTCAATCGAATGTTGTCGCATGGCCAATTTCTCGTTCTGCTCATCATGATAACAAACTGTTGACTCTAACATGTCCAATTAGGCATTATTAACCTATACATTCTCCTATCCCCCCCCCAACTCGATCGAATGCCTAGGGTCATACCCTACCGGCATCGTCCCTTGAGCACCCTAAGTGCTAAAAATTGTCAAACTTTGATGAGCCTTAACTCAAAATCCGTGGCACCTGCAAATGATCCATTTGAACCTATGGGGCCATTGTTGGTATTTTGGTTATGTTGATATGGTTTTTTCATTGATGTCAACACCTACTAACACTTATCAACTCTGGCACTTTGGAGAATTGGCGATGTTCACCAACAAGCAAGTGACTTATGCACAGTCACCGGTATATGGTACACCGACAGGATATATTGTTCATCAGCACTTGGAATGACATGGAAAACACTTGGCTATGTTGAAGACATCATTTGAACACTTTGACTTGGAGATTTGTTCATTGGCATACTTGTGTTTGCATATTTGTTGTTACTAGCAAATAGGTCCAGAATAAGCACCGACAGGCGTATCTATTCCAGATCAGCATGACACACTTTGGAGATGATTTTGTTGTTATTGTAAATACATTAAGCCGACATATTGAATCGGATATTGCATCGGTTATTGATTTACTTATAATTGATTTTATTGTAATATCTTTTAGAGCCGACCTACTAAAATTGGTCTTAGGTTATGGTATATATGTAAGATCTTATTTGTAAGATCGATATGCAATTGGGAAAAGGAATTGTAAGAAGGTATATGTGAGAATAAGCAAAGCTATACACGCAGACATCATTTGAAGGTGAAGCAAGGTTTTTGTGAAGGCATATCATAACTACACTGGTACTGAATCCAAATATGAAGATGCTATATTGAGCAGTACATCATTATTGGATTTAACCATCCAATTATAGTCAATATGACTCCTATTTGTGTTTGAGCAGTGAGCTCTAGGCGCTTGGCCTTTCTGCATGTGCAGACCCCATTTGTATACACATACTATCTGCAATAGTATCATCTGATTGTGGGTAAGGTTTCCCACCATGGTTTTTCCCCTTATAGGGTTTCCATGTACAAATATTGGTGTTATGTGTTGTGGATGTTATTGTCTTTTTATTTCATGCATTAATCTTTACCGGTATTGTAATTGACTGATAAACTGTCTATCGACATAAAGTTTGGTTTTCTGGTATTAATCATTAAGGTTGGTTAAGTTGTTTTTGGTTTGAATTTACTTGAAAACTGATTCACCCCCCCCCCCCCCTCTCAGTTGTCTCTAGGACCTTACAATTGGTATCAGAGCTTAGTCCTCTTTTTGCAGAAGTTTAACAGCTTGAGGAGATCCAATGTCTACTAACTATTTCATGAAGGGCAGTCCTAAACTTGATGGAACCAACTGTGGCATATGGAAGATTAGAATGGAGACACATATAAATTGCATTGGAAAGGACATTTGGGATGTTACAAAGAATGGCTATATTGCTCCTACTCAAAGTCAGCCTAATCCACCTACCTTCGGAAAAGATGAGGAAAATGATTGCAAAGCAAGGGAAGCACTTTTGAGCACATTATCAAATCAGCAAATCGTGGGATTATCAGATAGGTCTACTGCTAAAGATATTTGGGATCATTTGGAAACATTGAATGAAGGAGATTCCATAGTCAAAATTGCAAAACTTGAAAGCTACCGGGTCAGGTATGAAAATCTGAAAATGGAAGAAGATGAAAGGATTTTTGCTTTTATGGAGTAAATGAAATTGTTTTGGGTATTAAATGTTGTGGAGGAACCTTAAGTGAAGATGAAATTGTTTCAAAAGTTTTAAGAGGATTGCCACTAGCATATAAAATGAAAGTTACTGCTATAAATGAGTTAAGAACAATGCTTAATACATCAGTAACTAGGGACACATTGATTGAAAAACTTTCAGCTTTTGAAATTGAGGGATTTGGTCATGTTGCTACTATAAAGATAGATTTAGCTTTTAAGGCATCAACATCATCTACACCATCATTTGACAAATCTGATTAGAAAGCCTTTTATGCAAGAGAACTTGAGGAAAGCAGGAGAGAAAATGAAGAACTTGAAGAACTTGAAGCACTATTTGCAAGAAAAATGCCTAAAGGTCCAGTTGGAAGTAAGTATAAAGGTAAAGCACCCTCTAAATGTTTTAACTATAATAAGATTGGTCATATGGCTTCAAGATGCCCTAATAGACATGCTAGACTAAGAGAAGAAGCTAGAAGAACATACAAGCCTAACCCTGAATATCAGAGATGCAGATTTAAGATGAATAAAGATAAATCTTGTTATCTTGTTGATGAAGGAGTCACTGATGATTTTGATGAGGATCCGGCAGACAATGGATGGGTTTTTTTTGCTATAATAGAAGATCAACCGGTACCTACTGTTCAACCGGTAGAGCAAGCCCTAGCAGCTAAAGTTGAAGTTAAGGATGAATGGATTATTGATTCAGTATGTTCACATCAGATGACTAGTGATAAAGGTAAATTTCTTGAACTTTCAGGAGTATAATGGAGGTCTGGTAAGATTTGGAGATAATAAAGCTTGTTTGATCAAAGGAAAAGGTACTATATCTCTTGATGGTAAGCATAATACTGACAATGTTTACTATGCAAAAGGTTTAAAGCATAATATTTTGAGTGTTGGTCAATTAGTTGAAAAAGTACTTCAGTTACAATTCAAGAATGGAAAATGCAAAATTATGAACAAAACTGGTTTGGAAATTGCAATCGGTAATCAAACTAGAGGTAACATCTTTCATTTGATTAACAATGTGTTGGGACTAATTAAAATTGAGTCAAGTTTATAGGCCCATTTCAAAAATTTGCCTAGCATTTCCGAATGATTAAAATAAGTCAGTTTGAATGGCCTGGTTAGCAAGGGGGTAAAATGGAGCCAGTTGATTTTCAGAGGGTAAGGCTCAGGATTCATGTCCCACGCCTTTCATTTGGCCTATGCAGTGATGTGCAACTTTCAGAATTCAGTTTGGATAAGTTTACTAGGTACCCATTTTGAGGGGTGAGCTGAAAGTGCATTCTAGGCACAAGTGCAAATTTTATTAAGTAGCCTACTTTGAGCGATTACATCTTTTGCCCTGTTGATTTTCATGAAAAATTTCAAATTGGGTTCAAATCTATGCATAAATGTGAGTGAGATCGCAAATTTTCAAGTCTTAATGAATCCGTTTGCTCAGTTTTCAAAGCTCAATCCGTTTGTAATTTGTGATGTTTGCACAAGTGTAAAAATGTCATGGTGAACGTCATGTCAGAATGTTTGTTCCAGGCTAATGTTGGTATAAATGGTGAGCTACGTTTCAAATTTCAAGGCTCTACCAATCCGTTTGATCGGTTTTCAAAAGAGATCATTTTGCCATCAAATTCAGTTATCCGCACTTCCAGTGTTAGATCAGTTAATGTAGCCGTTTTGGTGAGCGCGCCGTTTGCATCCTGTCAGTTGGGTGATTGAACTGAGAATTCAAAGATTTAATATGTACTTAAAGGTACCTATGTTCTGAATTTGAGGACCTACGGAGGTCGTTTGATATTTTTGAGAAAGGCATCATGTGTTGCCAGAACATTGACTTCATCAGGTCTGCAGTGTCGACAAAGCCAGTTGGCCGTTTTCGGAAATTAATATCTGTTCGCTCGGGACTCATCTTGAGAAACCGTTTGGTAGATGTCATCCTTGTATATCAAAGTACATGCCTGTCAGATGGCGAGCTCCAGAAAGATGTTTTGACAGGTTTGAAAATTACGTCTTCGCGATTAAATGCGAAAATTGTGGCGTAATTGCCTGAAGGATGTAAAATGCAATTTTATGATCCGAAAATGGTGCCGATCGATTCTAGAGGTGTGTTTGAGGTCCGTGAAGCATTCCAGGGGTCAGTTGCATGAAAACGAAAAAAAATTTAGTCAGACCCACTTTGGGGCCCGACCTGGCTCGATTGCAATTCGCTAGTAAGATGGTAAAAGGCGACTTCATTTGACTATGGATGGATAGACATATATCCGAAATGCTAATGTGTAGGCCAAAGTGAGAAATATGTCACTTCATGTTATTTTTGCAAGTAATATAAACACACTAGATGAGGTTGAGGAGTCAATGCTGTCACTATATTGTGAGAGGGCACAGATTAAAGATGGCTGGAGACATTATCAGTTTTAATATGGAGAGGGCTTTTGATCGCATAATATCTATTGAAATGATTGAGCATATAAAAACTACGGAAGGCTCCCAAGGATATGAATTTCTACCAAATCAAACCCCCCTCATGTGCCTTTTCATCCTCTTTGCTGTGCGTAGATGGAGACAACAGCGAACAACACACAACCAATTTCAATAGCGAATGCAACATAGAAAATAAATGTCAGCTAATGATTTTTCTTTTTCTACGTGGTGTTTTGGGGCTGCTGTCAAATGCTATTGCAAGTTTATGTGGTGTTTGAAGTGCAGCAAAGAAACCATGCTATGGCAGATCATGTGTTTGACAAAGGGGCTGTAGGAAGATGTAAAGTAAATATTCCAAATTCCAGTTAACTTCCTCCCTCATGTGGTTTCCTTTTGGTGGCAGCAACAGCAAATTAAATAATCAAACAAATGAAGCAGCTCCCCCTTGTCTGTGACATAACTGGTGTTTCAAAGGTTACAAAACCATCAAGCAAATCCATCCTTGTGTGGCATGATAAATGGGCTTTTAAATTTCAAGCAAAGGAATTCACCTTGCTATACGTGGTACGGTGGAGGAGGATTTTAAAAAGTTTTCAAACAAATGTTTTGGCAGGTCCATTCTCCCCTTGCGTGGTCAAGGTGCTAAAAGACATATGAAATTATAAACAAATGCTAACAGCAAACCATTAAAAGCTAAAATCAAAATGCAATGTGGCGTGGGTGTCCCAAAGCTTCTTCCTTCTCCTCACATGCCCCCATATCCTTCCAACAAGGCAGCGTGGTATTTGAAATGGTTGGAGTTACTAGCAATCGTTGAAATTGCAACAGATTAGCGAGGCAAAGGCGCCATTAAAAAACCTCCAAAAACGCAGCTCCAGGCATAAGCCTTAATCCCACATTGGCTGGGAAGTGGGAGTTTTTGGTATTTATATACAAAAACGCACAGTAGTATAATGTCTAAGCCTTAAAGGCTTTTGACACAAGGTGCCCATGGGCGCCCAAGGCGGGCCCACGTGCGAGCATGCTTCTCGAGGCGATGGAGGAGTTGATTGGACGAAGATCAAGTGGACCCCACGCAGGCATGCTTCCCGAGGCAAACAGGCAAAATTTTGCAGACGAAGGCCGGGTTAACGAGCGAGCAAGTCCGAGAGAGATCAACGGTGCGCGCTATTTCGCGAAGGGAAGATGCACGTTGTTTAAACCCCGTGAAATAGAGAAAGTGAACGAGAGCCGTCCACGTGGCGGGTACAGTCAGCGGTCCAGCAGGTGGGTCCCGGTGAGGTGGTGCACAGGTGGCAGTCCAGTGGTGATGACGTGGCGGCCAAGTGGCAGTGACGAAGCAGATGACGTGGCGATGATGAGGTGTCATCCCAGGTGGCATCCGGTCAACCCCATCAGCCAATCAGAGGTCGCCATGTGGCAAGGCGTCAGAGCACAAATGGAGGCAAAAATCAAATTTAAAATGATTAAATGATATAGTTTAAACTATAGAGAAATTCGAAAAATTTAAATGATGGGTCCATGTTGAGGATTAATTCGCCCAGGATTCAATTTTTGGCCAAGGTATAAAGTGTTATATATTTTCGGAAAGCTCTCGGAGCGAGGAATCTGATTATGAAGTTAATTTGGACAAATGTGGGATATTTTAGAAGCAGTTTCCACGGGAACAAAATTCAGTTAGAGAGGAGAGACACTTGGCAATTTTCAGTTGTGGATTTGTTTTTCTTCCTTCCTCTTTTTATTCCGCATTCTTCTCAATTGTAAGGGTTCCAGAATTCTGTGAGGAAGTGCTCCAGTTTTCATGGCTTCCATTTTCTGAAATTCTTGACCCAAACTAGTAAAGTTCTATGGATCTATTCAGGGTATAGAGGCTACATTGCAGGATGACAGATTGTTTTCTAGTTGCAGGTCTTACTTGTGTCAGGCATGAGTAAATTTCCCATGATATTGTCTCTGTGATATGTTTTTTCATTATTATGAATTCAATCCTCAAGGAGGATGAAATTTGTCATCTCAAGGAGATTGTGTGACTGTTTGTAGGTATCCTTCAAGGAAGGTTTTAAATTCTATAGTCAGTCATAAATGATGAAATGTATTTCCAGATCTGATAAATTTGTGAATGAATCAAATAGTGCATTAATATCAGGTATTGGTGCATGAATATCTTGTTTAAGGAAAACAAATTTGCATCTATGATTCATATTTGTAGTTCTGTCTGTGACTCTATTGCCCAATGAACAAGGCACTGGTCTTGCAAGTTTTGGGGATGGTTTTAGATTAACATTTTAAAAGACAAATCTATTTCCCTTTATGTTTAGGGGTGTGTATTCCATTCTTTCCAAGCTTTGTTTCATCCTATTGTTTGTACAGATCTAGCCAATCTGTAATGTTTCCTAACCTATTGAGCTTGTGAAATGATCTATCTGTTTAATGTTGATGCAGTCATGTGTCTGTAATTGTTGTATTTAGTGCATCAAAAGGGTGTCCCCCCCTAGGTCTAGCAGAACCTGAAGTGCAGGAGGATCAATTAGGGTCCTATGTTATGTTGTCCAAGCGCTGATGTGTTTTGTAGACTGAAATTGGCCATTTCATAGAAAGATTTGCAGGTGTTCTTGGGTTATCACTTTTGGTGAACAACACAATGAAAGACATGCTTGATTGCACATATTGGTGAAAGTTGGTTATGGCATAAGAGACTCTATCATGCAAATTTTGATTGCATGGTAAAAATCAATACTACTAAGGTAGTTAGAGACTTACCTAAGATTGTTAAACCTCACAATCTAGTATGTAAGGAATGTCAATTTGGAAAACAAGTTAGAGCATCCTTTAAAAGTATTCCAAAAAAATCCAATAATGCTCTTGACTTAATTCACACTAATTTATGTGGTCCAGCTAGAACTAAAAGTTAACAAGGTGATAGATATTTCATGCTAATAATTAATGACTATTCTAGAATGTGTTGGGTTACTTTTCTGAGAGAAAAATCAGAAGCACTTGGGAAATTCAAACTATTCAAGGTAATGGTAGAAAATGAAACCGGTAAGAAAATCAAATGTCTGAGATCAGATCAAGGAGGTGAATTTACATCTAAGGAATTTAATGCATTCTATGAAGTGAATGGAATCAGAAGATAGTTATTAGCACCCTAGACACCACAACAGAATGGAGTTGTAGAAAGGAAAAACAGGACTATCTTGGATGCAGCTAGAAGTATGTTATCAGAAGCAAATCTACCACATATATATTGGACAGAGGCAGTAAGCACAATGGTCTATACATTCAACAAATTTCACATCAAAGGTGAAACCGGTAAGACCCCTCATGAACTATGGTTTTGTATTACTCCTACTCTTAAATATTTCAGAATATTTGGAAGTAAATGCTATATTAGAAGAGATGAGTATATTGGAAAATTTGATCCTAGAAGTGATGAAGGAATATTTCTTGGTTATTCATCTAAGAGAAAATCATATAGATATTTTAACAAGAGATTGTAGAGAATTGTTGAGAGTACAAATGTGAAGATTGATGAATAGTTTAGAGGAACTTCAAGGTATATAGACTCTAAACCAGCAACAGAAATACTAACAAATGAACCTACATTGAATCCACCGATACAAAATGAAGATCCAGTTACACCGGTATAATCTAAAAATTCCACTGTAACTAAGGAACAATAGAAAATGAAGACACCCTGGTATGTAAGACTGGCAGGATATATTGTTCATAGGCACTTGGAATGACATGGAAAACACTTGGTTATGTTTAAGACACCATTTGGACACTTTGTCTTGGAGATTTGTTCATTGGCATACTCATGTTTGCATATTTACTGTTACCGGCAAATAGGTCCAGAATAAGCACCGGTAGGCTTATCTATTCCAGATCAGCACGACATGCTTTGGAGATGATTTTGTTGTTATTGTAAATACATTAAGCTGACCCGTTGAATCGAATATTGCATCGATTATTGATTTACTTGTAATTGATTTTATTATAAAATCTTTTAGAGCCGACCTAGTAGAATTGGTCTTAGGTTATGGTATATATGTAAGATCTTATTTGTAAGGTCGATATGTGATTGGGAAAAGGAATTGTAAGAAGGTATATGCGAGAATAAGAAGAGCTATACACACATACATCATTTGAAGGTGAAGCAAGCTTTTTGTGAAGGCATATCAAAACTACACCAGTACCAAATCCAACATATGAAGATGCTATTTTGAGCAGTACATCATTATGAGATTTAACCATCCAATTGTATTCAGTGTGACTCCTATTTGTGTTTGAGCAGTGAGCTCTAGGCGCTTGGCCTTTCTGCATGTTCAGACCCCATTATTATACACATACTATCTACAGTAGTATCATTTTATTGTGGGTAAGGTTTCCCACCATGGTTTTTCCCCTTATAGGGTTTCCATGTACAAATATTTGTGTTGTGTTGTGGATGTTATTGTCTTTCTGTTTCATGCATTAATCTTTACCGATACTGTAATTAACTGATAAACTATCTACCGACATAAAGTTTGGTTTTCCGATATTAAGCATTAAGGTTGGTTAAGTTGATTTTGGTTTGAATTTACTTGAGAACTAATTCACCCCCCCCTTAGTTGTCTCTGGGACCTAACAGCCATGAGAGGGGTCCCTACAAAATTATATCTCATTTTTTCAATTTTCCCTATGGTTTTATTAGGGCAGCATTTTTTCGGTTGGCAAAAAAATTATTAGTCTCATTCAATCAAATGATGTTGCGTGGCCAATTTCTCATTCTTCTCATCGTGATAATGAACTGATGGATTTGACATGTCTAGTTAGGAATTATTACCTATGCATTCTCCTATTCACCCCCCCACTCGGTCGAACCCTTGGGGTCATACCCTACCAACGTCGTCCCTTGAGCAACTTAAGTGCTAAAAATTATCAAATTTTGACGGGACCTAACTCAGAATCTGTGGTACTTGCGTACAATCCATTTGAACATATGGAGCAATGAGAGGGGTCCCTACAAAATTCTATCTCAATTTTTCAATTTTCCCTACTGTTTTATTAGGGAAGCATTTTTTCGGTTGGCAAAAAAATCGTTAGTCTCATTCAATCGAATGTTGTCGCATGGCCAATTTCTTGTTTTGCTCGTCGTGATAACAAACTGTCAGCTATGACATGTCTAGTTAGGCATTATTACCCTATGCATACTCCTATTTCCCCCCCTCCACTCGATCGAAAGCTCGGGGTCATACCCTACCAGTGTCATCCCTTGAGCACCTTATGTGCTAAAAAATGTCAAACTTTGATAGGATCTAACTCAAAATTTGTGGCACATGCAAATTATCCTTTTGAACCTACGAGGCCATGAGAGGGGTCCCTACAAAAGCCTATCTCAATTTTTCTATTTTCCTTATAGTTTTATTAGGGCATCATTTTTTTGATTGGCAAAAAAATTGTTAGTCTCATTCAATTGAATGTTGTCGTGTGGCCAATTTCTCATTCTGCTCATTGTGACAATGAATCATCAGCTCTAACATGTCTAGTTAGGAATTATTACCCTATGCATGCTCCTATATCCCCCCCCCCACTTGGTCGAACGCTCAGGGTCATACCCTACCGGTGTCGTCCCTTGAGCACCCTAAGTGCTAAAACTTTTCAAACTTTGAAGGGCCCTAACTTGGAATTTGTGGCACCTGCAAATGATCCGTGAGAACCTATAGGGCCATGAGAGGGGTCCCTACAAAATCCTATCTCGGTTTATCAATTTTCCCTACAGTTTTATTAGGGCAACATTTTTTTGGTTGGCAAAAAAATTGTCAATCTCATTCAATGAAAAAATATAGATAAACAAGCATTACACTGTAGACACATAATGATCATCAATATTTTCATGTATTTTATACACATAATTACCATTACACTTGCATGTAACATCCATGAAGGAATATGCAAACATGATTTTTAATCATTATCAATACAACTACACCAATGTACTCATGTACAGATACATTGTATATCATCAATATAACTAAACCAATTTGCTCATGGACATTGTATATCGTCATAAAAAAGTTACATCAATTCACATCCATATAAAAATACAACTTCCCACTTCATCTACATCAGACATCCTCATGTCCTAAGAGAAAAGCTTACGTACAACAATGCCTACATATAAATGAAGACCAAAATAAACAACCTTTTTATGCAGAATGAATGTGCTACAAGAAACAAATTATAACACTTAATAGAAATTATTTTGTGAAATTATAAATAGATCATTTGAAAAAATTTTAAGACGTACAAGATTGTATAATTATGAAACTTACCAGTTTCTCTGCAAAGTCTACAAGCATAACTTTGAAGAAAGATGCATGTTGATTAAAGCCCTTCTCACTGCATTTCTCTGCATGGTTGAAGATGATGGTAGATATTGTCATTTCTAAATAGCAATACATTCACTTGACTTAGTTTTTATGCACAAAATTTAATCTCATTAATACACAAAGGAATATGTACCATCACCAAGAGTAAACTAGTCAACGATGAATAATCTAGCATGAACCTGTATTTTTAAGAATTGTTAGTCTACACATAAAATCCATGGATGAACATAAAGGCTTTATGATAATCACTTCAATTGAAATGCATGATAATAAATGAAAAGGTGGGATTATATACCATAAAAATACGTCCCTTCAAATTATATCAAGAGAACCCACTATGTTGGCACAAAAATCATAATGAGATATTGTTGTATATCATCAAAAAAGACTTGCATGAGGATAAAGTTTTTGCAATAATTATATCTTAAAAAATTGTCAAATAGTGTTGTCTAATAAAAAAAATTGTAAATCTCATCAAATGCATGATAATAAGTCGTGTTGCAAAAATACACCCCTTCCAATTATGTTGAGTGTACCCATTATGTGCATGCAAAAACCGTGTTGCCAAAAAAAAAGGTTCATCAATAGACCTGCATTTTGAAAACATCCTTAATATACATGTAACAAACTTGAATATTAAGGTTTAATGATCATTGTTTGAAATGAAATGCATGATAAAAAAAATAAGGCAACATTAAAGACCTACTACTCAAGTATGCCTGAAGGGTCATCTCTTTTCTTAAGAGTATCCAGTATCGCTTCATGATCAACAATAGTCATTGTCCATAGGTCTTTGGTCTTTGGTTTTGCTTGATGCTTCAACAACTTGACATTTGTAGCTATAATAAGCTGTGAATACATTAGAATGGTTTTGTGTCTCTCATAGTCTTCAAATGTAGGTATGCCATTCTTTCTAATCATGTATGTTTGCAACCAAGTTCCCACAACAACAACTGAATCTGTAGGATATGTGAATCGATCATCATCTATCACTGGTTGTGTTAGCTTATGTTTTCCCTGTACACATTGTGCCAACCAATATTTTGATCTCTCTTCATTTCCTTGTGATGCAACAACTGCAAAAACATGTCATGGTCGTACAAGATCTGATAGATGGTCATACTCAAGTGAACTTTCCATGTCATCATTTGACAAGGATATTGTTTGAGATAAAGGAGTTAGATATTGGGGAGCCCACGTATCAACCCACTCACTTGACTTGCACTGATCCCAATCACACCAAACACAAATCTAACAAAAACAAACCAACTCTCATGTCCAAATGGTCCATGTACTTGCATCCGAGCTGAGAAATGAATGCATCTTTGAAGAATCTTTAATTGTTTGACAATCCAATATGTATCCCACTGTTCTCTCCTCAACCAACCAAAATAATCTGGTCACTGCTGAATCAAGAGTACCTCCATGTGAGAATGCTTAACTACACCAATCAATAATAGAACGTGCATCAGAGAAATTTACACCTAAAATCCTCAATTGCTCCTTAACTAGAGCTCTCTTCAAACATGCACCTGCTCCATCATGCTCCCCCTTCCCATGCCTTGCCTCAAAAAAACACCAAATATGAGGTATACACCTCTCTACATGTATTCTACTCAACCAATAAAACATACGAGCATTCTTGAATTGACTCAAAAAGTTATCTGACAATATGATATGTCGATCAATTGCAAGATCTTTCTCATGCAAGAACTCAAAAAAAATATCGAAAGAATGTTGCACATACTCAAAGGAGTGTGATCTATCATCACTCATATAAAAATGATACTTCCTGATTATCTTCCTGTCCTCTTCTGTACTATCAAGAGCATTTCTATATGTAATGTGAACAAAAATAGCAATCTGGATTGAATTGTAGTACTGAGACTATACCTCATTTTGTGGTTGCAATGTATAGTTCTCTACAAAATCAACCACTGATACAATAGTGCTAATCGGGAAAGAGTTCTTACACATCTTGAACTATTGATCCAACCACTGAGACCTATGGGTGTACCTTGCATACTTGTAGAAAATGTTTTCCTTAATTTATCCAAAATAAAATCAACAACACTCACTTCTCTTGAGACTAATTTGCATCTAGAACCTTCACCTTCACTCTTCAAAGTACATTTCACTGTCTCATATCTTTTTTTCTCAACATAATTCTTTCCAAACTTGTGTTTGCTGCCCTCATGAAAACATGAAACAAACTTTGACAACTCACCACATTGTGAGCACTTCTCATTCAAACAATCATTTCTATAGAAATAGCAGCCATCATCTCTAGGGCATAAAATTAGATCTTGCAAGTCTCTTGATCATCTTGGAAATAACATGTAGACACCTAAAAATGGTCAACGCTTGCAGAGTCATACTTTAACATTTGCGCATTGCCTCATTTTAGGTTTTTGCGTTGCATTAACATTTTCTCCTATGTCACACACTTGGTCTTTATCATTTGTGAACATTGAGTCCTTCTTCTGCATTCTTCATTCGTCTTGCTCTCAAATTTGGTCTTGTCGACAACACTATCCAGTCATGATTTTGATCGATTTTATCCTATCACATCAATGTGCATACTCATTTGTCATTATTTTGGACATCATCAATCCTAATTAGGGTTTTGTCCTCTGATCAATCTTATCATCTGGCGATCGATTTGTCATCGATCGTTGTTATGTTCGATCTTGTCATTTTGCGATCAATTTGTCATTGATCGTTGTCATTTTCAATCTTGTCATTTTGCAATCTATTTTGTCATTGATTCTTGTCCTCTTGTCAATTTTGTCATTTTGCGATCGATTTGTCATCGATCATTGTTTGTCTCAATTATGTCAATTTGGATCAATTAGTCATTATTCCTCGTCAATTGGTGCATTTATCAATCAAATCATTTATCAGCATTGGTCCTTTGTCAGTCAGAATCATGATCATAATTGAATCGATATCAATTATCTTTCATCAAGACCTAATTGTCGTTCTTGCATTGTTAATTCATCTTTTAGGGTTTCATGATTTAATCATTTAACCTTGTTTGTCATTTCTCTCTCTAGGATTAATAAATTAATTATTTATCCCAAGTCTTCTCATCACAATTAAATGTTCATTTAATTGGCTAATAATTCCTCTCTTTGTGAATTAATTAATAAATGAAAAATTATTAATTAATTCACTTAATTTGCTAATTTTCATCAATTTTCTATTTTTCTATTTTCTAAATTCCTAATTTCAATTCTCTCCTATTTTTCTCCTAATTTCATGGGAATGACATAGAAATTTGTCATAATTTGTCATAATTGACAATCAATCAATTCTTGACATAGAAATTTGTCATAAATTGTCATGAATTATCAATCAATCAAATTTTGCATAGAAAGTGCATAATTTGTCATAAATTGTCATAATTGACATTTTTGATTTGCAATTTCTATTTGAATTGAATCATGCTAATTTGATCATTTCTCCAATTTATCTATAAATTGGATGAATTTCTTCAATCTAATCCCTAATCAGATTATCGAATTTCTAATCACTTTGTCAAATCACACTTCGAGTACTCTTGAGCAATCATCTTATTTACTTGCTTTCATATCATGATCATGCACTAGTAGGTGAGATCCACAACAAAACTATTTGGAGAAGAAAGAAGGACAATGGAGCCGCATGAAGGAAGCATTTAGATCTACATTTGGTTTGCATAATCTTTAGTTTTGAATGTTTCATTTTCATGTCTCTATTGAGTGTGTTAGGATTGATCATGGCAATATGCTTTGTGATTGAGCTAATGATTAATATTGACTTGCTTTGATGATTTTTGATTTCCTAGCTACATTAATTGGTGAACCCGACGTGAACACTAACCATCTAACCCCTTAACTGTGTTTTTGAGTGCTTTTGAGTTGATTTGCAGGTCAAAAAAAACCAAAAATAGAGTAGTGCAGGGTTTTCTGGGGACTTTTGTGCTTGTGTAAGACAACTTGCGCCTATGTTAAGCATTCTGCGCTTGTGTTAAATACATTCTACGCTTGTGTCATGAGTTCTGCGCCTGTGTAAAGTCCAGAAATAGAGGTAAAAATGCAGTGTTTTACTTGAAAATTGTTTGTTTTGCATTCTGTTTTCTGCTTTTTGGTTTTTGGTACTAATTCTCTATGTAGAACCTTGGCATACGCATGAAAAAGGCAATAAATGAAACTACTAACACGTTTTGTGCAGATTCGATAGTCAAAGAATAAACACCTCAAACTTCTAACTTGGGTTTTGCAGGTTGCCTTGGAGAAAAAACTAAACCTTGTGTTTGCAATTAATTTTTAGGCACCTAGTGATTTCTAAATAGGTTGGAATGAACATGTTTTTTCTTTGATTGTTGAGTGTGACATTGGAGTAGGAGAGTATGCTCTCATCCTTCTTAGGGTGATCAGAAATCCAGATCTTCGATACCATGCTCATTGTTTTGATTGTGTGTCACCTTTAGAGGGCCTGCCTTCCCGACCATTTTCTTTTGCAAGCAAGTGATAATCATGAGAAGGGAATGACCCAAAGTGAGTACGGCTATAATACCTTGGCATTCTAACTCACTATAAAAAAATACCTGATGGGCGAAAGCTTTGAAGGAAGGGTTACGTGGGAATTGCAGTTACTTGGGAAGTGATGACCCTTGGACTCTTTCTCATATCAACATCTAAGTAGGACCTCATGGTCTAAATCGTGCTTGCATGACTACATTTGTTTGGTATCTTAATGGGCTTAATGTCTCAATCACGCTTGCGTGACATCAAGGAGTAACACTTAACAAAAATCCTTACTAAACACCTTTTTTTAGAAGCCAAAAAACCCTTTTAGTTGCTTGAGAAGGACAAGTTCGGATACTTGGAAGAGATACTAAGTTCGCCATGGGGAGATTTCCATGGGGATTGATGCTTGGCTGCTCTGAGAAGTGAGTGCCATGGAGGGGAGCCCATGGGGTCAAGCATCTATGTATTCTCCTTGAATCCCATAACAAGTCTACCTCTCAAGTACCTACTGTCCTTGCCTACCATAAGAAATGTGTGAATGAGCATGATTGTTTTGAGTCTATGTTAAAATATCTTGTCTTCTTTACTTGTCAAAAGTTGAATTGCATCTCATTTCAAAAGCAAGACAAATTGATTCAAAACAAGGTTAAACATAAGAGTATTTCATCCAAAAAACTTCAAAACACTTTCAAACATGGTTGTCAAACATTGTTCAAAATCTTGTCTTAACATTCATGTCACTTAGATTTAGGTTCATCTTAAGTTTGCATTTTGCAAAGTCATTTTCAAGTACCAAGGTTAGGTTTCACCTAAGTCATACTTCTTTGCATATCAATAAGGGTCATTCATTTGCATGTGTCCTCTTGCATGAAAGTCATACCATTGATGTACATTCACATTTGCATACCCTAGGTCTCTTCATTAAGCTTAGGTCATTATCATATCATATTAGGGTCATTTGCATAGTAATTGTCCCTTAGCATATAGTGTCAAAACTAGGTTTTGTCATACTTGAGTAATCCAAATCTTTGATAAACCCTAAGTCATTGTTAGGAGGTCTAGACCTTATCAAACCTTTTCTCTTTTTGTCATCAATGTCATTTGGTCAAACCTAGCTTAGTATCCAAGCATATAGGGGAGACATTGTCATTTTGTCCTTTTGTCACTTGGTCCTTTTGTCCTTTGGGGTCTAGACATCATTTCAATTTCCTAAGGGTCTCATTTTTAGAATTGCATTCATAAGTTTGTCAAAATCTTGAAAAACAACCAAAAACATAGATTGCACTCTTGCCATAGATTGCATTTTCATCTATTTAGTTTGCATTTAGTTGCATATCATACATTATCCTTGAAAAATTCCAAAAATATTGCATTGCATAGTGACATGTCTATTGAAACAAGGTTCCAAGCACCAATGATGCAACAAAGTTTGACATATCAACCGACAAGGCAATCACAATTATATCCAACCCAACAACAAGGCAATATCGATCAAACTTATCATGATGATGTAAATGTCCAAATACAAAAACTAGAGGAGAAACTAGCTCAAGAAGAGGAGATATTGGAACAAAGAGTGAAAAACATTGAGAAGAATAGATCACAAATGTCCAAAATGTTTCAAAAATTTCAAGGTCGAAATCCAAAGGTTGAGCCAATTGATGTAAGATCTCTTCTTGAATGATCAGACATACCAGCTCTCCTCTCCCAAATAGAGATGATGAAACAATTTCAAGAAAAGAGACAACATCAATTTCAACATTATGTGCCTCCACAACAAGAACAAGAAGGTGTTTACTATCAATCAGATTTTCAATCAATATAACCAATGGTTCAACCAATTGTTCAACATATACAACCAACACAACCAATGGGCCAGTTTCAACAATATGTCCAACCAACTATACAATGTCAACAAATAGTTCAACCAATGGTGAAATATCAACAAGTTCAATCAACATATCAATGTCAACAACCACAACCAACCATTCAAAAACAAAGGTTGCAGCCCACACCAAGCCAAGTTTCAAACATGTCAGAACAATTGAACCAAGTCCAATATCAAAACATGACATTAAACCAAAAACAAGTTCAAATACCAGATACAACTATGTCAAAACCTCGAAAGAAAGGTGGCTTTATTGCAAGGCTCTTAAGGAACCTACCAAGTGAGTTCTTTGAAGAAGATCAAGATAATACACTTATGTCTAGCAATGCCTCATCCCCCCACAAGCAAATTGACTCTCCAGTGGCATCTATCCCTACACCTTTAGAAGTGTCACAAGAACCTTCTATATTGTCCTCATCAAACAATGCGCCCAAGGATGCAATTATCCAAGAGCTATCCATAATTGATTGCCAAGATAATCCAATTCATGATGCACATCCTTGTCATGTATCAGAAATACAAGACCCAATGCCACCATGCACTTTATTGCCATTACCTATTTTAGAGGACCCCATTCGAAGTCCCTCTTCCTCATGTTCAAGCATTGATACCTCACCAAAATCCCCCATGCATATCCAAAGTCCAACCCCATGTCAAGAGGATAATTTAGAGCATGAAGAAACGTGTCTTGAAATAGATCAAGATCAAGATCTTGAAACCTTATCATCCCATCCAATTGTTGACCAAGATCCCATTTCCCCAGACACTCATGATGATTCCCCTATTTTTGTCCATCCTATCCAAAGTCCTATTGACAATCCATTCCCTAGGAAAGATCAAGATATCCTAGTTCATCCAATCCCAAACGATCCCCTTCCATTTCATGAAAAAAATGTCCTTTCAAATCCCATTGACATTCCACTTCCTAAGAAAGATCAAGATATCCTTTCCATCCTTTCTGATGATCCCATTAAAAGTCAGGAGCAAAGCAGCTTTAAAGAGGATTCCAATGATCTTCCTCCTTGTCAAGATCAAATTATTCCTTTAAATCCTCCACAAGATCCTTTTGTTCCTCCATCTCCTTGTCCTAATGCTCCATATACACTCCAAGATCGTATTTCTTTTGATGATCCCATTATTTCTCCCATTCCATCTCTTGAAGAGCCTATCATTGAACCATGTCCACTACACAATCCTAGTCCCTCTCATGATCCTAATCCCCTTCATGATTCTAACATGTCAGTGCAAGATGTTCATGAACCGTCGACATGCATAATGGGTTCTTCCACTTTGGTGCAATCTGATCCACTTCAAGATCTCATTATTTCTCTCATATCATATCCACCTCATAATGGACTCGTGTCTTCTTCCCAAAGAAAAGAGTATCCTACAAGTCAAGATATTCATAAAGGCAAAGGAGTAGATCTTCATAAGCAAGAATCCCTTCATGTTAAACAAAATATTAAGGGTCCTAGCCTCAGTGAAATTCCTCAAGACGTTGGTATCCCTCCATCAAAATCCAAATGTCCACCTTCCCCATCATCACTTCCATCCATTCTAGGTCCTTATATCCCTTCGTCCTCTATGAAAGGTCAGTAAAGGCACACATCCTTGAGTAAATTTCATCAATCCAAAATAACTCCATTTCATTCATATCCATCCATGCATTCCTTTCCCCCTCCAAGCAATTTGGATGCCAAGTATAAAATTCATAAGTCTAGCAATCCACATGTATTCAAGGATCAACATGTCCAATATAATCGACATGTCAAAACAAAGAACAATATATCTATAAAGAAAAAGAAATATCCAAAAGGCCACAAAGGCCCACTGAGAAAAATAAAGCAAAGTCAATATATATATGGGTTCCTAAATCCCTTATGCAAGCAATGCACTCTAAGGAACCAGAAAAGCATGAAAAATCAAAAACCATGTGGATCCCTAAGCAACTCCTTGAAGAACCAAAGCCTAAATAAACATCCAACTTGGCATCCAAAATTGCTATTCCTCCATCCAAACCTCTCAAATTTGTTCCTCCATCACCTTCTTCATCCATTTTGGGCCCTTATGTCCCAAAATCCATAACTATTCCTCCATCAAAATCTCAATATCCAAAATACGTCTTTCCTCCATCAGTCCATCACCCCTCATGGTGTGTGCCAATGTCGATCTTGCCTTCATTTCCATCCGGTGAAGCCCAATTCTTCCAATATCCTATCCATTATCCAATGCATATTTTCCATCCTTCGATCCCTTCGATCCAATCCTTTACATAAATCCTCTCCTTAGTTTCATCTTATTTTCCATGTCCTTATCCTACCAACGTCTTTGAGCATACTTTTAATGGTCATGGTCCATTTTTTTCAAGGCTACTATCCAAACAAAATGATGTTTGAGTCCTCCTTCCATCCCCTATCATGTGTCCATCTTCTCTTGAAAAAGCTCAAAAATACAAAAAAAAAAAAGAAAAAAAAAAAGTGAAAAAAAAACAAAGAAAAAAAGTAAAGAAAAATAATTCGTCCACTGGTGAAAACCTGGCAAACAGGCGCCTTGGGCATGTACCGTGATGAAAACCTGGCAAACAGGCATCATGCGTAATCTATGAACTTCTTGCACACCACACTTGGGGGCAGGTTTAATCCTATCATATCCTTTTGTCCTTCATTGTTCCATTATCCTATCATACCATGTCATACTCCTTCATGTCCTATTACCCTTCCTTGTCCTATCATCCCTCATATCTATTTCCTCTTTCCACCTTTGATCTTGACAAGGCTGAGGATCTTCATGAGCATCATGCATCTTGTTTGCAGCTTTTAGTCTATCATAGCTTTTGGTCTTTATCCATTTGCTTATTATAACCTTTCATCCATATTTCTTGTCTTATTGCAACTTTCTGCCACTATCCCGTATCCTATCCCGACCTTCAGTCCATGTCCCTTATCCATTCTTGGTCTTACTTATCCTATCCATATCTTATCACTATCCATAGACTCTTTTTCATTCCTTGATCTTGATCTAACATAAGGACGCAAAATTTAAACATGGTTTCAAAAACCTCTTGACATGTCCCTCATGCCATGTTCTTGCTTTACATTGTCATATCCAGTCTCTTGTCCCATCACGCAATACCCCTTGAAAATTGCATTTGTATTGTCTCCATAATAAAAGGCCTTTGTCTTCCCTCTATCCACCATCATTTCAGCAAGCCTATTTATTCACTTGTCATATTCCTCGTCTTGCTAGACACTGGGGGCAAAATCATAAAAATTGAAAAACGTCCTGAAATAAAAAACAAAAAAATTGAATAATGTCCTGAAATAATTCAAAAAAAAAAATTGAATAATGTCCTGAAATAATTCAAAAAAAAAAAAATTCAAAAAATGTCCTGAAAAAATCTCTAAAAATCAAATAATGTCCTGAGAAAATCCCTAAAAAGTCATAAAAAGTCCTGAAAAAAATGAACACAAAAACATTTCAAAACATTAAAATCCAAAAAACAAGCATTTTGCAATAAATGATCCCTTTTGTGCATAAGACAGATCACTGAGTATACATCCAACGACATGCAATCCAATGCTGTGCTTTACTGAAATCATGCGTTAACAGATGAACTTTTCACTCAAACCAGACATTCAAACTGATCAAAATTGTCATATCAATCAACCTCAAAATCATTTTTCCTTATCTCTACTATCATGAGTCCTATACAGGTTGTGGTATACTCGAAACCAGACTGTGTCCTGTCTTAGACGAGGTACCGCATGTCCTGAAACCAGATAGCATGATCGTCCTATCAGCACTTTCAACTTTTGACAATGAAGATCAAGATGTTTGTTTGACTTGTTGGAATTTGTGCATCTTATCTTTTTATTGATTTATCTTCAATCATGTTCCTATGTTGCTCGATGATGTCACTGAGTGATTTAGAGTGACCAGGATGGTTCATGGTTCCTTTCTTTTTTGTTGTGATTGTTGTTTGTCTGCAATATGTCTGTCTTTTGCAAAAAGGGTTGCATTTCAGCTCTGGCCTTCAATGACATGATGCTACGCATCCATTTTGCTACATTAAAATAAAGGTTCTCACCTACAAAGTGCATTATTGAAAGCAAGTTTTTCTTCGCCTCTAACTATCCTTTGTTTCATTTCTTCTTACTAACATTTCTTCCATCAGTTCGGATAGTTAGTTCGGTCTAGTGCTCTGATTTCCCCAAACACATACGCTGCATCCTGCATCCATTTGGTTAGTACATTTGCATTACATTAAGCATCATATCAAGTATCTTATCCATTTCATATTATAAATGCATCACAAACACATAAAAAAAATACATTCATACATGTTCCACAATGGTATATAAATAGTGCATAAGTCATCCATACATGAAAAATATAGCTATCAGTCATAACACATTGCATCCCATCATATCAATGCATATCATATCATATGTCACAATAATATCAGAGTACAAAATTGGACTGTCTATCCTAAGTATGGCTCACAAACTGACTATAAAATGTCAAACTACATAATGTCCACTGTCTGTCATATGGAGCACGTGCCTCTGTCACTGGGTGCTCCCTCTGTCCTCCTCATCCTTGCAAGGTCTTGCGGATGATGTCCCTCCTAGTCCTGGCTGTGGTGGTCTCATAGGTCCACTCACTCCCATGCTGCTCAATGACCTCCGAGAGCGTGCCCTGCTCTCTGTCCTCGATCGTGCCCGATATGAAGCTACTATCTGCTCTGGTGGAACCACACCCTCATATAGTGTCCTCCAATGGTGTATCTCCTCTCCGGTCTCTACCAACATCTGTGCCATCTCCTATGCATTGGCATCCCGAATCGACCCAATATACTCAGTGACTCTCTGTTCCTCTCGCTGTGCCTGAGCAATTGCTGCATCTTGAGCCACTGTGAGTCTGGCTATCTCCGCTCTGAATTGATCCTACTGTCTCTCTAATTTCGCAATGTGATCCTACTGACTCGCTATGATAGCCCTGTACATCTCCATCTCCTCTGTCCTAGCTGTCTCAGGCTCTATGGGTATATCCTGCAATGCCTCCTGCTCGCCTGAATCTGGCTCGTCCTCATCATCCCCATCCTCATCTCCGTCCTTGTCATCCCCATCCTCATCTCCGTCCTCGTCATCCTCCTCATCCTCATCATCTCCCTCCTCCTCTCCTATGAGTGGGAAGTCCTCCTGTCACCTCGGTACTGGAATATCCGAATTTGTCAATGGCACTGGCTGTAGTTGTGCAAACCATCTCTCATACTCATCTGTCATCCCGACGTCCTCCACATCTGATCTCCAATCCCACGGTCTCTGCTGTAGCTGTGAGAAGTCAACATATGCTATGTGTGGTTGAATCATACTCCCCCACTGACTCATCTCTCTGTGAGATCGGGCAAAGTGTGCAGTCCTCCTAGGTACATCCTACCTCTCTCCAAACTGTTGTTTGACTCTCTCTGGCAGGTACAACTCAATCACTCTCTGGCGATTCACTGGTCGCCCAATCAGGTACCTCTCCTGTCTACAATAAGGTAGCTCCTCACTATCATCTGACCATCCTGGACAATCATGATATGGCCATATCCAAAAGGACCCTGTCTCAGTGCTCCCCCATAGCAGTACACATATGGTCGGTGTGGTACTACCTGTCTATCTGTGATCGGTCGACATATGGCTATGTGCTCAAATGCCCATACCCGTAGCAATGTGACTCCATAGCTTAAAGTCTGAACTCCCTGATATGCTATCTGATGCAGCTGAAAATACAACATAGCCAGTACACATGGTCCCCATGCATACATCGTCCCCTCTGTCGCCATCCGCTCCAGTACTCTTCCCCATCCAATAGGGAATCCATGTCCTCATCTGTCTCCTGCAAGTAGACATGCTATCACCACTACTATCACCACATATCATCGATCATACTCTAATGCCATAGTCTCCTAGCCAATCTCCCTCTCCACGATATCCAAATCATCTACGTCACACTCAAATAATCTGCATAAAGCATCTCTCCCTATCGCTGGGTCATACTCTATCATCTCTCCATGAATCGGAATGCAGAGGATATGCCATACGTCCTCTAGTGTCACAGTCGCCTCTCCAGTCACCAGATGGAAGGAGGAGGTCTCCGAATGCCATCGCTCTGCCAATGCGGTAAGCAATCCTATGTTTACCCTAATCTCAGGCATGAATGTGATATAATATATCCCAAGTCCTGCTAAGATATCTCTGTCTGTGCTCCTGAGTCTATGTCGTAGCATGAAATAGCCTGGTTGGTTCTCTCGTGTGATCAATGGATACTGTCGCCTCTGCATCACAATAGGGGCATATTTTGTCAGTTTTACGGTTTGGTCCTATGGGTTGTATTTCCTCATTTCATGTCCAAATTAGGGTGTTTTTCATCTAATCTGACCTATCCTACCCTTATCCCCCCCTTTCCAAATCATTTGCATGCTGTTTTGACCAAAATTAGGGTTTCCAATGCACAACTACGCCTGTGTCAAGGAACCTGCGCCTGTGTCATGTAACCTGCACCTGTGTACCCTACACAAGTGCAGAAGACCTCACACAAGCACAAGATTCACCCTACACAAGCACAGAAGTCAGTTTTTGCACTCCCTGTGGGCCCCGCAATGTCCCGCAAGCAAGTCAAATTTCATGAAATTAAAAATATGGGTTTTTGAGATACATACAGCCGTTCCTGCATCATCCAGTCATCTGAATGTGCGTACACATTCTTTGAGGTGATCTACCATTGGAATGTTCGCCATCTATCTGCAGGTGTCCTTGTCCAGAGCAACAAATTCTCCTCTTTGGCTAGTGCAAATGAGCTCTTTTCACCCTCTTGGTCTCATTTATAGATCTTTGTCAGTGCATAGATGGATGTGCATCCTCTCCATCTTATGTTGGTTGCAGTCTTTTGCACCTTAAATTGCTTGTCTTTCATGCATCCAATCTCTGATTGTCAGTCCGTTCGATCCTATCATTTTTATCGATCAATTGGCCTATTTTCCGCATGTTTCTAGCCAATTCCTCGAGGGGGCATGCATATGTCATTGTCATTGTCTGGGGCATTTTCATTATTGTTCTTTGAAACAATGCTTAAAATCGCATTGTCTCAAAGAGGGGCAAAATGTAGATACCTAAAAATGGTCAATGCTTGCGGAGTCATACTTTAACATTTGCGCATTGCCTCATTTTAGGTTTTTGCGTTGCATTAACATTTTCTCCTATGTCACACACTTGGTCTTTATCATTTGTGAACATTGAGTCCTTCTTCTGCATTCTTCATTCGTCTTGCTCTCAAATTTGGTCTTGTCGACAACACTATCCAGTCATGATTTTGATCGATTTTATCCTATCACATCAATGTGCATACTCATTTGTCATTATTTTGGACATCATCAATCCTAATTAGGGTTTTGTCCTCTGATCAATCTTATCATCTGGCAATCGATTTGTCATCGATCGTTGTTATGTTCGATCTTGTCATTTTGCGATCAATTTGTCATTGATCGTTGTCATTTTCAATCTTGTCATTTTGCAATCTATTTTGTCATTGATTCTTGTCCTCTTGTCAATTTTGTCATTTTGCGATCGATTTGTCATCGATCATTGTTTGTTTCAATTATGTCAATTTGGATCAATTAGTCATTATTCCTCGTCAATTGGTGCATTTATCAATCAAATCATTTATCAGCATTGGTCCTTTGTCAGTCAGAATCATGATCATAATTGAATCGATATCAATTATCTTTCATCAAGACCTAATTGTCGTTCTTGCATTGTTAATTCATCTTTTAGGGTTTCATGATTTAATCATTTAACCTTGTTTGTCATTTCTCTCTCTAGGATTAATAAATTAATTATTTATCCCAATTCTTCTCATCACAATTAAATGTTCATTTAATTGGCTAATAATTCCTCTCTTTGTGAATTAATTAATAAATGAAAAATTATTAATTAATTCACTTAATTTGCTAATTTTCATCAATTTTCTATTTTTCTATTTTCTAAATTCCTAATTTCAATTCTCTCCTATTTTTCTCCTAATTTCATGGGAATGACATAGAAATTTGTCATAATTTGTCATAATTGACAATCAATCAATTCTTGACATAGAAATTTGTCATAAATTGTCATGAATTATCAATCAATCAAATTTTGCATAGAAAGTGCATAATTTGTCATAAATTGTCATAATTGACATTTTTGATTTGCAATTTCTATTTGAATTGAATCATGCTAATTTGATCATTTCTCCAATTTATCTATAAATTGGATGAATTTCTTCAATCTAATCCCTAATCAGATTATCGAATTTCTAATCACTTTGTCAAATCACACTTCGAGTACTCTTGAGCAATCATCTTATTTACTTGCTTTCATATCATGATCATGCACTAGTAGGTGAGATCCATAACAAAACTATTTGGAGAAGAAAGAAGGACAATGGAGCCGCATGAAGGAAGCATTTAGATCTACATTTGGTTTGCATAATCTTTAGTTTTGAATGTTTCATTTTCATGTCTCTATTGAGTGTGTTAGGATTGATCATGGCAATATGCTTTTGTGATTGAGCTAATGATTAATATTGACTTGCTTTGATGATTTCCGATTTCCTAGCTACAATAACATTGCACCACACTCTTGCAACATCTCATTAGTATGCATTGTAGAATGAATAGGCATAAAAGTTCATAGTACATTGAAAAATCCACATGGTACTTGCAACAACAAGTATTAAAAATCTTAAGAGGAACACAATAGAATGGCTTCAAAGATTCAAAGGCCCTTTGTGATATTTGCAAAGTTGGATGTACTTCACAAAAAAACTTGTACAACAATGTTTGTCTTGATTCCAATAAATGTTTGGGATGTGTTGTGCGGTGTGCGGTCTCGGTTGATGATTCTTAATTTCAAAATGTCCTTTACATTGGGTGATACTCTAGAATTACAGTGCCAAAATTGTTGAATCTCCTCCTTCACATTGTCAATCAACTTTCTATCAACACGTGGAAGCCTCCCACCAAAATCCCATGTATCATGTTGAAGTGGATTATGTTCAAATCAACACAAGTTTGTCTCATTTGACGAGCCTTCTTCAATTGATGGCTTAAAAAGGAGGTTGTAATCACTCTTCAAGTGGCTATCTTATCTCTTTCTTTGGTATTCTTTCCAATAGAATTGAGAGCATCAAATAGATTTTTGGCAATAATAGAATTTCTCTCCATCTTCTTGTTCATACGAATCTTCAATTTGTTTAGCAATGGTCTCATCTTTATCATATTTAGCAATTGAACAAAAAGTTGGCATTGGTCAGTCAATGTCTTATTGCTAAAATTTTGGTTGAAAAGTTGTGTAGCCCACAACCAAACGGTTCTTGTTGACCTCTTGCCTTCAAGATTCGTAATAATGCTCTCATCAATTTCAAGTAACCATTTTGGGGCTCTTGAAGGTCTTGGATTTGGAATTTGTCTTTCATCCATGAGAGGGTCTTCATTTCTAAGTAATTAGGTGTTACATATTATTCACTTGGTTGAGCAATTCCACCTTCAATGTCAAAGTTTTCCACATTTTCACCTCGAATGTCAAAATTTTCCACATGTTCACCTCCTATGTCAAAATTTTCTACATTTTCACCTCCAATGTCAAAAAAATTCATATTTACACCAAAATTATGGACACCTTCATTGTCAACTCCCAAATTTTCACTTTCCATTCTCATGTCATGTTGACCATTTTCATTGTCACTTTCAACATTTTCAACATATTCAAAATTTTTACTTTTAAAATCTACATTTTCATTATTAATAACTTGTTCAACATTTTCAAATTCAATTTCCTCTTCACTTGAAGTAACATTAGCAATGTTTAAGATACCTTGTCTTCTCCTCCTATGAGCTTCTCTATCTCTTTCTCTATACACTTCAATTTGGTCATTTGAAAGTTTTCTTTTGCGTTTAGACTTCTGACGACTACTACTCCCCATTTACCTCCACAAAGATGCTCCTAAATGATTGAAAATGTAATATTTGACTTTAAGAATCTCTCAAAAGCACAAATTTGTTTCAACCTATATGAAAACCCATGATTGTCGACAGAAAATGGAATGTGAAGAATGTGGGCTGTTGGAATCCACAAAATGGCCCACAAGGCTCTTTTTTATTTACAAAAATCAGATATCTGATTTTAATGTATAAATTTGGGGTCCCAAAAAAATTTCCCGTTGCCGCCTTTTCTTTAACTGTTGCCATATTAATGGCAGTGGCAGAAATCGGATATCATATCCGATATCCGATTTCATTACTCATATTTTAGAGAGAGAGATTATGGGAGAGAGAGAGAGAGAGAGAGAGAGAGAGAGAGAGAGAGAGAGAGAGAGAGATTAGGAGAGAGAGAGATTAGGGGAGAGGGGGGAGGGGATAGGGGGAGAGAGAGAAACATTAGGGGAGAGGGAAGAGAGAGAGAGATTAGGGGGGATATGGTGTCTTAAAGAGGTCATATGACACAATATGACCCATAACGACACAATTTTGTGTCTTAAGGGGTCATATGGTGTCCTAAGGGGTTGTAGGACACAATATGACCCCATATGACATCACAAGACCCATAACGACCCAATATGGTGTCATAAGGGGTCGTATGTTGTCCTTAGGGGTTATATGGTGTCCCATGACCCCTTAGGATACCATATGACCCATAATGACACAATTTAGTGTCTTAAGGGGTCATATGGTGTCCTAAGGGGTCGTAGGACACAATATGACCCCTTAGGACACCATAGGACCCATAAGGACCCAATATGGTGTCATAAGGGGTCGTATATTGTCCTTACGGGTCATATGATATCCCTAGACCCCTTAGGACACCATATGACCCCTAACGACACTATATGTTGTCATAAGGGGTCATATCACCCATAACGACATCGTATAGAGTTGTAAAGGGTCATGTTGTGTCCTAAGGGGTCATATGGTGTCTTAAAGGGGTCATATGACACAATATGACCCCTTACGACACAATATGACACCTTAGGACACCATAGGACCCATAACAACCCAATATGGTGTCATAAGGGGTCCTATGTTGCCCTTAGCAATTATATGGTGTCATAAGGGATCCTATTTTGTCCTTAGCGATTATATGGTGTCTCATGATCCCTTAGGACACCATATGACCCCTAACAACACCATATGGTGTCATAAGGGGTCATATGACCCATAACGACATCGCATAGAGTCATAAAGGGTCATATTGTGTCCTAAGAGGTCATATGGTGTCTTAAAGGTATTGGCAATTGACACTCATTGGATTAACTTTGTTGTTATTGATGGAAACAAGATTAGATGGAAGTTATATACCAGCACTAGGAGGCATATACGGGTAGATACTGGCTTTGGAGCATTCAGGGCTACACCGACACTGACATCAATACTTCATTGGAAGCCGACATCAAGGAGGATTTACTTGATAAATCAGTTTGTAATTATTGTTAAGGCCAACATTAAATAACTTTTTTACATGTAGGCCGACATAAGGAATATTATTTGTAATAGGTATATAGGTCAGTCTGCTAGATTATTTTTGAGAGACATGATAAAGAAGATATGTAATGTGTGGATATAGGAGAATATAGCATAACTGTATGATGCGAAATATATGTATGAAGATCATTTTGTATGTGAATGCTATATCATACAATGATCTATAGATAGCTTGGAAAGCATTCTTGGAGGAGAAGAGATACTGGTAGTAGTTTAGGATTTATGTACCGGTATAGAGCAACATAACTAAAACTCTATCTGGCATAGCAGATGCATTCTTGAGTTCATTTTTAGTAATTTACTTTAGCAAAAAGATTGTAGTCAGTGAGGCTCTTTAGTGATGAGCAGTATGCTCTAGGTAGTATGCCTTCTTGCATGTGTAGGCCCCTATTATATGTAATATCTTTTCATATGGCCAGTGAACTGATATTGTGGGTCACAAATCCCACCATGGTTTTTCCTCATTGAGGTTTTCCACGTATAAATTGTGTGTGTTATGGTGTTCATTTATGTGGAAGGTTTATTTGCTTCTTGTTAAATGTTTATTTGTTTACCGGTTTATATGTTTATGGTATAAAAGGTTAAAAATTGTTCATACTGGTAGAACATTGATTCACCCCCCCTCTTAGTGTTCTTGGATCCCAACAATTGGTATCAGAGCTTGGTACCTCGGAAGAAGTTTAACAGCTTGAGGAAGATCCTGAAAACAAAATCCTTGAACATGGCTATGGAGAAGCAACTTGAGATGGCTCTTGAGGATCATGATGCTAAAAGGATGAAGAATTTGAAATTGTAAGAAGAATTTAACTCTCCAAATGAATTCATTCTTATCCTACAAGAAATGTTATCATCTTCTCAAGCCAAGAGAAAATAAATTTTGTAAAAACTGGATGATGAGGAGAAGAATGCTCCTAAGGAACAATGTTAGAAACTAAGTCAAGAAAACATGCTCATGAAGAATGAAATGCAAGATCTCAATATGAGGTTATCAAAAGATATTGAGTATAGAAAGAAGAAGGAAGATAATCTTGTTATATCTCTGAAGAACAAATTTGATGAATATTGCAGATCGACTCATGAGAATAATTTGTTGAGAACTGATTTGGCACACTCCCATAACAAAGAACAAGAACTTGAAAGACAAATAACTACTGTAAGAGATGATCTGACTACTACAAGTGAGTATAAAGAAAAGTTTAGGATCAATGCTGCACAGTTGGATGAATTATTGAAAAGACAAAGACAAATTGATTATTCTAGAGGACTTGTATTTGTACAAGGTGAAAGCTCAGGTACTGCAAATGAAGATCAGACAACTAGTATGTAGAACTCATTAGAACAAAGGAAACTGATAAGGCAATCTAATGCTTATAAATTCAATGGTAGATGTTTTGTTTACAATAAATTTGGGCAGATGGCTAAACAATGTAGAAATAAGGCAAATCAAAACTACAATTTTGTTCTCGGTCAATGCACAAACTGCAAGAAATATGGTCATAGATCTGAAGATTGCAGAATGAATGTTAAATGTCATGCATGTGGAAAGTTTGGACATTTTTCTAATCATTGTAGGTCAATAAATGATACTGGATATGTCAAAGCAATTCAGAATAACAATGTTACATGTTATGCATGTAACAAAATAGGTCATATTGCTAAGTATTGCAAGAAAATTTCCAACACAGAGGTCGAGAAACTCACCAGTGCTACTCCTGATAATAGATCAATGAAGATAAGCATAATCATTGACATTGATATAAAGTTTGCAATCATGATAATAGGTTACAAGGTAACTCAATCCAACCGATTGAATTTTGTTGCTAGTTCATATTGTTGGTCTCAAAAAGAGACACCCAATTTCACCTGCAACCTATCTATGAAATAGCCAATCTCAATCAATGAAGAGCTTCATGGATTGGACAACATAACAAGGATAAAAATCCTTCTACTCTTTAGGTTCTGCAACATCGAGGTGGGTGTACCTTTGATGCATTAAATCAGACCCATTACACACATGAAAACATCAACCAAAGCAGATAGATCTCATAAGGGCTCAACAACAAGGAGGTTACTGCAGATGGTCTAGATATACATTGATATCTCAGCTAGATTGGAGTATGACATAGGTGGAACAAACTAAACCTACAACATAAAAGTAAAGGGATATTGATTTGACTTTGGAAAAGAGGATCACAAAATGTAACAAAAAACCAAAAGATAAATCAGTGCATTATCTGGGCAACAGAGTCATCTATAATAAAATGTAACCTGACAAGAGAAACTAGTACACAAATTACAAGTTCCTGATCTATCAACTCTGAATATGCCTGACATACATAGAGTCCCAATCTGCACCAGACTTCATCATCAAATCCACACCAAAAGTGCTGATATCAATGACTTTTTTTAAATTATATTTATATTTTCCTCCTTGAGAAAAAGACTGAAAACAACTTCATTAGATGCCTAGAAAATCATTTCAAATAAGCGATCCTTGATTTCTTGAATGGAATAAACACCAGTACAATGATAGAGAGAAAATATAAGTTTGAGTTTAAATTCTCTGGACTCTATATTTCATCCTCTATCAGAAGGTTACAAGTACTTCATATTTGACCCAGAAAATGCTAGGACAAAGGCTTGTATTAATTTTGCCAGAGTTTAGCTACAAAAATTGTGTCCCCTTTTCTAGGTAGCCTTGGTATCCTTTTATAGAAATCACGATGCAACAAGCTTCAAACCACCTAGAAGAAAAATCTTACCCTAACAGTCATTTAATGCAAAAGTTCCATTGCACTTGAGGGAGAGATCTAACATTCCTTCTGGGATGCGTGCTTCGTTAATTCACTGGGCATCCACTTGGAAAATGGCCGAAAGGGTAGGCTCCTATTACCTAAAAATGGTTGCAACAACCAAAAGCTTCATAATATCAGTGGATCATCTTGTGCCCAAGCATTGATGAGTTCTTATCACAAAGCAACTCACCATTATGTTCTTCGCATATCTCCTTGTAGATCTCTTGGGTACCTCTCAGCAACCCTTTTCATCTTGAAGCAATGTCATATGCAACTTCAATAGCTCTGCCAATATTTCTTTTGAATATTTAAAAACTCTTTGGCACCAATGGATTAGGAGGCTTTCCCTCTGAGCACTTTTCCTTTAGTTGCCAAGTCGCGTCTATTAGCCACCGAGAAACTTTGTGTTGCAACTTGGCAATAACCATAGATCTTCTTTGAACTTTCTTGTTCTTTAGTTCCTCCAAACTACTCTTCCTTTCTATTGAGCCCCACCACTTGATCGCCAAGTCATGGCTTTTAGCCATCGATCGACTTTCCATTGCGACTTGGTGACAACTATTGATCTACCTCGGATCACCATTTATCTTCCCTAACTTGTCTGGCTTTTACCTCGCCTAAGCGGCTCCCATTATCACTTTCTCTTCTGGTGAGCTCAACACGTGGCACATCCCAATTGGCTTTGGGGTCCTAGTCCTCCCATGACCTAGACTCACGACAGAAATGAAACCATGACTGTCCGATCAACCTTGATCTTCTCTCTTAGCAGGCCCTAGCACTCTGTCACCAAGTCGTGGTGAATAAACATCACATGTCTTCTGATTGCGGTATAGTGACCACCGTTCGATCAACTTGACCGACCGTTGGATCTTTCTCAACCTACTCGATCCTTATCTCTTTCTGAGTTTCTCTCTCTTATGCCATGGTGTCACCACATGGCACCTCCTGATTCGCTTATGAGGTCTACCAAGGCACCACCAATCTATTGGGCTTGCCACATGCCAGCCTCTGGTTTGTCACCTGATCCACCACGTGGAACCCTTTGATTGGCTCTGGAGCTTACAACTGGGAACCACCTGTCATGAGGGTATTCATTTCGGTCTCTCCACTCTGACACCTTAGCACGACCTCCACTAACTGCCAGAATGAATTGCCTACCTTAACTACTAGCATTAACTGCCAGCCATGGTTCACCGCTAGTGGTTTGTTGCCATGTTGTGCCTTTTAACAGTCGAGCATCTTTATGTCATGGTATAGTGATGGTCATCAGATCTGTCACACCATCATCCGATCTTCTTGGACTTGCAGGCTGGTTAATCTCCCCTTTTGCTACAAAATTAGGCCACTATGAGATGTGCGTGCACATGGTGGGGGGGGGGGGCACTGGGCTGAGCTTCTACCTGGCCAAAACCCCGTAAGATTTGACACTTAATATGTATGGGGCTTTGCCTTTAAATACAAAAATTCTCCTCCCCATGGCCAATGTGGGATAAATGGTCTACGCTTGGCCCTTTTCTTGAAAACCCTCTGGGTCCTTTCCTCTGTCACGTGACTCCTACCATTTTCTTTTGCCTGAAGGTTTCTAAGCCTCTTCAAGAACCACACAGGGGCACTGGCAATACACCAACCAATTGCATTTACTTGGAATTTTTGTGTGAGGGGAGGATGCAAACTGGGTTTTATTTTGTCCTTCCTTGAAATGAATCCTTATCGATCTGACCCATTAGGTAGTCCTTTGATAGCAGATGCAAAAATTAGAAATGGGCCTCCCAAATTCATCAAAATTTAATAGGTCCCAATAGTGGCTCTAACTAGGGATGGTTGAACACAAGACCAACGCAAGAATTTAGCAAAACTCTGGAACACAAACCACTTAGGAACAAATGACTTCTCTTCAATTCAAAATAGGGGCTCCTTATTCCACCCAACAATAGGGCTCCTTATTGAAAACCACACAACTGAAAGCAAAGCAACTATACAATATGTACAAACATACTTACAACTGATTATAAACTTGCTCCAAAAAATTGGAGTGTTTAACTCTGTCAAAAAATTGATTCTCATCACCTGATGTCATGATCCAAACAAAGGCACCTTTCAACAACAATTGAGCATAATCCTTATAATCAACCCCTTTCATCTCATTACTACAACAACTTTTGTGCACACCTTTTGCCTAATTTTGAACTTTATAGTCACACATTATTTCAACAAAGGTAAAATCATGAGACAAATCACTATAAAGGCCTTCCCACAAGCTGCCATACATTTCACTATCCCAATCAACTCTATCCTTTGCAAGGGCATCATCATGCTGAATTTCAAAAATAAAACATTCATTTTCACCATTGTAATTCTCATCAGCACATGCCTTGTTATCATTTAAATTCATAGAATGTGGTATATTAAAAATCAATTGATACAAACAAGGAACATAAATATTTTGGTCTAGATGTCATACTTCACTATGTTGATCATACTTTATACTATCTTTGTTCATCAAACTCAATACATGAGAATTCTCAATATCCCACTCATGGAAAATAATGCATACCACTAGCTGAAACAAATCCTCAGCTAAGTCTTTCTCATTCTGACTTACATCCACCTAAAAAACTTTCATTTGTGGTCTAAAATAATCATCACATAGCCCATGCCTCTTATCTTCATCATGAAGTAATTTTTTACAACACATGCTACTATTGTTTGAAACTTCATCAACATCAAAAACTTGTTCAATACAAGGGGAAACTTCAGCATTTTCATCAATGGCATCAGCACTATAAACATTGATATCAAAGGCAAAGAACTCCATGTCCGGTTCAAACATGCCATAAACATTCACATCCTCTTCATAGTATGTCAAACCTTGAAAACATTTAAATATAGGTTCATTTAAATCTGGAAATGAAACATCATCCGCACTTTTACATATGTTCTTATCTTCAAAAATACTTTCATTTTCAGATTCATGACTAAGATATATAGCTTGATCTCCTCTTATATCATCTTCACAAGATGAATAATAAGAATTCTCATAGGTATCCTCAGCTGCATGACTGGCATTTATTTGCTGACCATAAGAAAATGAATAACATGTGTCATAATTACTCTTATTCTGAAATTGATCTTCATTGCTCATTTGTATATCTTCAAAGTGCTGAAAGTCAAACTCCGTGTCCTCATAATCAGTGACACCACTCCATTCTGAAACACATTCATCACTAGGTATGCTTGTATTGAGAACACCACTAGCATCATTCACAATTTTATTTTCAGCTTTATCCAACTCAATCAAATCCTGACTTACATCATATTGCCTATCCTTGTGTGACAAAATCATGGGCTGACTGACAACTTCTTTGTTTGAACACATTGTGTCATTATCATCCTCACTTGCATAATCAGCAACACTTGGTGATACCTCAATATTTGGTACTTCAACATTAAATACATCAGAAACATGTAAAGACCGATCCTCATCACCATCATTATTTTCAATATCATTATCCTTGGGAGATGCATGATTAACTTCATAATTTGCAGCCACATAATCAGCATAACCGACATACAAAATCAAATGGTGCATATCTTTCATATATATCTATATCTGTAACAACATTATCACAAAATTTCCCACTGATTATTCCATCACTACTGTAAGAGACAACCGACATTGACAACAAAGATTCTTGGCAAAGAATATTTTTCTCATCTTCACATGGTGTTTGACCATTGAAGATGTTTTGACAAGAAGTAGCAGCTGTAGACACTCAAAATTGTCATGTCTAATTAAATAAATATTTTATTTATTTAATTATCTAAGCCTATTTCTTCTATTAATTAAATAAATCTTTATTTATTTAATTAATTCATTTATCCTCTTCTAGCCTTATTTCTCATTTAAATAAATACATTTATTTATTTAAATTATCTTTTTCCTAAATTAGATAAATATTTTTATTTATTTAGTTATCCTACTTCCTCTATTAATTAAATAAATCTTTATTTATTTAATTAATTCATTAACCTTTTCTACCCATGACACATGTCATTCATCTCTTAATTCATACACTACCTACCCCTTTCATTATTTTATTATTTCTTCTACCTACCCTCTAATCCTAGCCGACCTCCTTTTTACACCTCTCAATCTTAACCCTCCATTTCATATTGTGTCTTCTATTTAAGAAGATGCTTTCTTCATTGTCAAACCCTAATGACTCACCCTAATCACTCACGCTAATGACTAATCTTGAGGACTCGACTACACTACGATCCTACTTGCAACCACATTCCGTTCTTTGTTGAGCTCTTGTGCATATAAAAATCTGAGAGCAAATATATATCAAGCAAGATCAATGGAGATAGGAAGAATGGAGATCCAAACCCTATTGGACATGTGATGGTATAATCTTTGTGATTTCATTTGATTTGCATTGTCTTAGGTAATCTTCATATGTTATGGTGGATCTTTGTTGATTGTTAGGCTAGGGTTTTGTGGTTGAATTCATTTAGCCTTTCAATATTGTTATTATTGTTATCCATTTTCACCATACATATTTTGGCACGCCCGGTGGGACTCTTGTCCCTTTGCATTTAACCTTTTTGTTGCAGATTTTGCATTTTTGAAGTTGCAGATCGAACATTTTTCGACGACATTTTAGGTTTTTCCACGTCTGCAAGCATTCGGATCGCGTCTCTGATTTTCAGAAGCGTCTGCGGTGTCTGGAATCGCGTCTGTGTTTCTGCCAAATTTTATTTTGCAGGTTTCTGAAAGGGGCGTCTGTGTTTCTGAACCATGTCTGAGCTGTTTCTGCCCGCGTCTGTGTTCGAGAGAGGCGTCTGTGTATTTTTGCCACATCTGTGCATCACAGAACCGCGTCTGTGTCATACAGACGCGTCTGTGTCTGGTACAACAGCGTCTGTGTTTTACTGTTTCAGAATTTTAAATTTTTCTTTGGTTCAATTTTCGGATTTCGTACTTAGGGTTTCAGATCTGGTTTATTTTTGGACTAACCCTTGCAGATCTAGCTAAACAAGTTTGTGCAGCTTGTCTTGGAAGCAAAATCGTTTGGTTGAAGGCCCCTATTTTCACAGTCTTTTGGGTTTTAAAAATTTACCTAACTTGTGTGCTTGCAGGAAGGGGTGATCATTTGAAACAACCCAAACTACTAACAAATTTTGTTGCAGGGCCTTGGCTAGGGTTTTATAATTTTGTTGTGTGCCTTGTTTTCATAGACTAGCAAACACTTCCATTGGTGCACTAAAATTGAATCATTGTCTTTTGTGTCTTGAGAAATAGGCTCTTTTTGTTTAATCTTTAGAGGGCCTATCTTCCCGTGTGGTCATTAGGACTACTAGTGAGAAGAGGACGACCCAAGTGGTAGCGAGGAAAACCCACCTCATCCGAACCACTATAATCAAATGTATTCATGGTGAAAACTATGAATAACGTGTGCTGATTAGTTCATACCGACACTATGTCTCCCCATAAACCCGTTTGATCAAATTTATTTGATCATTTGTAGGGCGTAACCTCTACCGGCTGGGAGCCTTTTGTATTTACAGAGCTGAAAGTGCCGCATGTATGGCCACACGAGCGGATGCCCTTACTAGCACCATTTTCTTTTTGAGGCCCAAATCCTTCTAGTTGTTGGGGCAGGAGGTCGGACCTCTGGTAGCGGCCCACACACATACGGTTCTTAGTAGAGATACAAAGTTCGCCATGGGGAGTTTTCATGGGGACTGATGCTTGGCTAACCTGAGAAGTGAGTGCTGAGGGTGGAGCCAGTGAGGTCAAGCATCTAAGTATCCGCTCTGAATAGCGTAGCCTCGGGGGTAAAACCCTATGTGGGATCAACAACTATTGTCTTGGCCAGCCATAAGAATTGTGCTTGTCTTATGTTAAACATTCAAAACAATCAAGACCAAACAACAAAACATTGTGTCTTTTGTGTCTTCAAGTGTATGCAAAACAACTTTACATCAAACAACACACTTTTGGAGTCTAAACACTTGCAAACATTGAGTCCTCATTAACATTGTGTCCTCTTGTCACGAAAAAAAGTCAAACAGTCGGATTTGGTCACAACAAAAACAACTTCACAGATTGGAAAAATTGCACGAAATTTATAGAAACGTGTCTGTGTCTGTTTTAACCGCGTCTGTGTCATCTAAGCGCATCTGTGAAGGGCAGAATAGCGTATGTGTTTTTAGAAGCGTTTGTGTCGAACAGAGACACATTTGTGTCTGGGAATCGCGTCTGTGAAGTATACAGTCGCGTCTGTGTCCAAAATTGCAAAAATCTTTACAGTCCAGCAAACATAAATAGGAAAATCTCAGAATCGCATCTGTGTCCAGAATTGAAAATTTTTACAGTCCAGCAAACAAAAGAAATCAGTTTTGGAATACTTGAGCTTCCTAGGTTGTTTCTTCAGGTTTCATCTAGCATTCAATCTGTCCTTGGGTCTCATATAGTCCATCATTGCTTTACATCTCATTTTACATCCACAATCGTCTAAACTTGAGTCAAAAGGTCACTTGCTTGTCCTCATCATACTTTGTCAACACACTACATACAACTACACTTTGCTAAGTGGTCCCTCATCAAGGTTTCTTACCTTTGGGTCTCATTTGGTCTTACTTAGAGTCAAGGTCAGCTTACCTCATCAAGAGAAACAATCATCTCTTTGGAAGTCACACCTACTCTACTACATACATACTTGGTCTTACACTTGGGACATTGCAAGTACACCTCAAGATTCATTTGCACTCCATACAACTCTTGGTCTTCCATACTGTTTTCATTTTCCATCTAGTCTCTCACATCTTGGTCAAACACCTAGTTCATGGTTGAAACCCGCCTTCAAAAATCTAGGAGAATAGCTAAAGAAGCTCAAGAATCCGCAAACATGAGTTCTTATGAGTATGACAATGATTTATTTTTCAATCCTGAGCACATTACATTACCTGACATGGAGGTTTATAGAAACAATCCAAATGTGGAAAACGCAGACACTACAAACAACAATGCTACACACAATGACAATGTGGACAACCTTTCAATACAATCAGCAGACATAGAAGAATCCATAATGAATCCTCATTTCAATAGATTGGTTGAAGAGATAATGAGGAGAGATCGACAATACTTCTTACACATGATGGCACAAAGTGGAGCTAAAATACCTCATGACTTTGACATGTCTCAACTTATGGAAAATCGACCCTCGCAACAAACTCAATCCAACATGGATCAAAGGAGACCCAATAGTGGGGGAAATAGAGGACCGAATATGATGCCTAAGTCACCATCAGTTTTGCTTCAAAAACCAGAAATCCCACATACACAAGCTCAAACATATGATACTTACCTTCGAAGACCATTATGGAAGCCTTATGCAGATAGATATGCTCAATCACATGCTCTAGCTATGGATCAATCAAAACAAGTGGATACTCAAAGGCATCCTCAAAATTTGGACATAAGGAAACCTCATGTCAAATTTGGGGGCAACACAATGGAAAATGAAATGCCTATTGAATATGGTATATATGCACAAAATAGATATGGGGTTCCTCAACATGAAGCTATGCCAAGTGCTCCCTATATGCTGCATCAATATAGACCTCCATATGGACATGTCTACGATCAGTATCATCCATACATGCAACAAGCTCCTCCTCAAATGGGTGTTTCAAACATGGGGTATGTTACAAGAAATAGATCTCCTCCCAAGAGCAATTTGGAGCAACAAATAAGAGATTTACAAAAGAAAATGGAGGACATGAGTACACCAAAACCAACATACACTATGAGAGATATATGTCCTTATCCATTTGATAAGAGCATCCCAATGCCTCCATTTCCTGCACACTTTGTGACACCAAAATTTGACAAGTATAGAGGAAAAGGGGATCCTAAGGCACACATAAGACAATTTTTCATAGCTTGCATTGAGGTAGCAACAGAAGAGACATATTTGATGAGATTATTCCCACAAAGCTTAGGTGATCAAGCTATGGAATGGTTCTCCCGATTACCTCCCGGTATTAAGTCATGGGACGACTTAGCAGAGGCATTCATTCAGCATTTCTCCTACAATATAGAAACAGATATCTCAGTCACTACTCTATGCAATACTAAGCAAAAGGAAGGAGAATCTTTTGCGTCATTTTTACAAAGATGGAGAAACCTAGCTAGTAGATGCTCTTGCGAAATCCCACAGAAACAAATGGTAGAAATGTTCACTCAAAACGTTAACAAGGATATTGGCTATGATCTCAGGAAAGCTTGTTTGTCCACATTCAAGGATGTTATTGAAAAGGGCTTAGCAACAGAAAAGGTCCTAATTGAACAAGGAGTCATTAAGATATTCAAAGAAAACAAAGAGGACTTTAAAGGAAAAGACAAGCCAAGATTTTGGAATAAAAACAAGAACACAGTCAATGATGGTGTTGTTGATGCCAACACAGTGCGACCCAAATTCATCTTTTCTGGATTGAGTTCTACAAACAATCAAGTAAATACTCAAAAAACTTCCAGATCACGAAGGAAGTACACTCCATTGGGAGAACCACTTGAGTCAGTTTTCAAGAAGCTTGTGGCAAACAAGGTAATCACAGTTCCAGATTTTCCTCCATATGAACCAAAGGTTAAGCCGAATTGGTGGAATGATGATGAGTATTGTGAATTTCATAAGAGCAAGGGTCATAAGACAGGAAATTGCCATCGACTGAAGAACATTGTGCAAGATCTCATTGATAGAGGTGACATTGAGATTGAGGGACATTCATCTAATCAAGAACATGAGATGTTTAAGGAACCATTCCCAAAGCATGACAAGGGAAAAGGTAAAGCCGCAGATGATCAAGCCAACTATACTAGAGCACCTTACAACTATGACTCAACTATCAATCACATCTCAATGGACAATCATATCTCTACTATTACCATCAAGAACAAAAATCCTGAGAATCCTCCTTAGCGACCCAAGATTGTCCTAAAAGGTGTTGGATCTTCTTCTGAATCTACCTCTGAATGTCATGTTACAACTCGTCGAGGTAAAATCACATTGCCAGGTGCCTCCACTAAGAATACCACTTCTTCGTCAACCAAACCTGAGTATGACCTTGTAGAACAATTAGGAAAGACACTCGCGCTCATCTCCATCCTTGAGCTCTTACGCATATCCCCTGCTCATAAGGCTATTCTTGACAAAATTTTGAGAGACATTGCCGTCCCTACTGATCTGAACGTGGACCAGTTTCAAGCCATGGTGGGATACCTTTCCATTCCACATTCCCTTACGTTCATAGAAGCCGATGACGCCTCCGTAAGTCAGCCACATAATGCACCATTACATATTGAAGCCTTCATACACAAACATCGAATAAAGTGAGTCCTGATAGATGGAGGAGCTGGTCTAAACATTTGTACATTGAGCACCATTAAACAATTGGGATATTCTGACAAAGCTGTGAATTCTACAAATCAAATCACCATCAAGGCCTATGATGATGAAGAGCGTTCATCCAAGGGCACAGTCACCCTACCTCTAAGAATTGGGCCAATCACAAAGGATGTGGTTTGTCAAGTCCTAGATCTAGATCTCACATACAACATATTGCTAGGACGTCCTTGGATTCATGAAATGAGGGCAGTCCCATCAACATATCATCAATGCATTAAGTTTCCTCATAATGGAGTCGAGGTAATAGTCAACGGTGATCCAAATCCATTCATATATTGCAATAACCTGAGATCACATACTGAGACCATCATTCCCAGTAATTGTGAAGCTATTCCTTCTTCAGCATACATTGACCCTGAGTCATTGAAACCTTCGACATCAAAACAAGGTGAACTAAAAGGCAAATTTCAAGACAAAGGCATGGGAGAATACACTCTAAATCAGACAATGTATTTACGACAAGTCGTGAGCTCTCCAAAAGAATATGGAAGGCCACATCCTAACAAACAAATCTCCATCATGGCATTGAAATGGGATCCTACTACCTTTCAAAGATGGGGCGAACTGGAAGAGGAAAATTTATACAAAATGCTTTACAAAGACATTGAAGAGGACACACATGATCAGATCAATATACCTTGTGAGAACTATGGCAAAGGCTTCAAGATTCTACAAAGATTCGGGTATGATGGAAAAAGCCCTCTTGGGTTACGCAAAGAAGGCGTCATGGAACCCTTACAACCTAAATTGACTGTAAGAAGGGAATGCTCAAAGGGACTTGGTTTTCTGACTTCCAAAATACACACTAAAAGGACAGAAGAGGCATCACAAAGCAAAGTTGCCAAAGTTCAACAAGAAGATTACTATTCCACAGATTCCAACGAATGGGAATGGGGTTCAGACAAATCCTCTAGTGACTATGAGCTCACCGAGACATTCAGAGAGCCAAATGAACCCACAGAAGAAGAGGAATTTTACAAAAAATTCAGAGTTGGTCAAGAAACAACTCATAGGGATTTCCCACAGTCTTCGTTTCAAGGTCTTAGGTCGAAATCACATAGGATGAGGACACCTATCCCGGAAAGCGCTACTAGTGATGACAATTTGGATTCGCTTGTGATCGAAACTGATGAGGAGAGTTCCATTGATGACCTCGATGATTGCCTCGATATACCCGAATATAACCACATCTTCACTCTTAGCCCTGCAAACTCTGAAAACATTAAAGGCCTTCTCCTTGTTCATTCCCAACTCATTGACTGGGATTATGAAGGATCAACACAATTTGACACATTTCAAAATGATGAAACTATTATCGACTATCTTGGCATACGAGATGATCTTCCCCCTGGGGACCACAAAGTAGGATACACCATAGAACTCAACAACATGGCATATTTTGGTGAGGGTGTCGGACCTTCCAGTCGCAAAAATGTGAAAATAAGAACAAAACAAGGGTCTTATGGCGAAAACCACACTGTGGCGCTATCTGACCCCAAAAAAGTAAAAAGAAAGGACGTATTTGAGGGCAAAAACCTCTCTGAGGCACCCAAAGATGGAAGGCTCGACATTCTCCCAGCATCATACGAGGAAAAATCATCCATGTTGGTAGAGGAGACTATCAAAACAAACATTGGTATAGAAGAAGTTCCACACAACATATTCCTGGCTCAATCCTTGACAGAGTCCGAAAGGGGAAAATTCATAAGCTTCTTCAAGGAATGACAAGTCAACTTTGCATGGTCATACGCTGATATGCCTGGACTAGGATTTGGTAATGCATCATTTGACAGTCAAACCGGGGGCAAAGCCAATGAAACAAAAATTAAGGAAAATGCATCCACAAGTGGCATTACTAGTCAAAGCAGAGCTGGAGAAATTACTCGATGTCGGATTCATACGCCCAATTGATTATCCCGAATGGATCTCCAATTTGGTACCTGTCAGTAAACTAGATCGCAGCATTAGAATTTGCACAGATTTCAGAGACATCAACAAAGCTTGTCCAAAGGATGACTTCCCATTACCAAACATTGACTTGATTGTTGATCTCACAGCAGGTCATGAAATGCTATCATTAATGGATGGGTTTTCTGGTTATAATCAAATCAGGATTGCACCCGAAGATCAACACAAAACATCATTCACTTGTCCATGGGGAACTTTCTGTTGGAATGTCATGCCCTTTGGGCTAAAAAATGGAGGTGCTACATATCAAAGAGCAATGACCACTATCTTTCATGATCTCATGCACATAACCGTGGAAGATTATGTTGATGATCTCTTGGGTAAATCAATAGATAGAGATACACATTTGGACATACTTTCAGTCATCTTTGATCGGTTGGAAAAATACAAGGTAAGATTAAACCCCAAGAAATGTGTCTTTGGAGTAACCTCCGGGAAGCTCCTAGGATTCATTGTGTCCAAAAGAGGAATCGAAGCCGATCCAACAAAAGTCAAGGCTATCTTGGACATGCTGCCACCCAGAAATATCAGTCAACTTTGATCCTTACAAGGGAGACTCCAGTCTATACGAAGATTCATAGCACAACTTGCAGATAAGTGTAATCCTTTCCAGCACCTGCTACATAAAAACATCAAGTTCAAATGGGATGATAACTGTCAACAAGCTTTTCAAACGCTCAAAGATTATCTTTTAAATCTGCCAGTTTTGATGCCACCAGTTTCAGATCAGCCTTTGTTACTATACATATCAGCTACTCCAACAGCACTAGGGGCACTCCTAGCACAACAAATAGCTGACGGCAAGGAAAAAGCAGTATACTATATCAGTCGCACATTGGTGGGATATGAGCTAAACTACACACCGATTGAGCGTGCATGTCTCGTTGTGGTCTTTGCTTCGCAGAAATTACGCCATTATATGCTCACTCACAAGACTAAGTTGATTGCAAGAATTGATCCACTAAAATATCTTCTCAACAAAGCTACACTTACTGGGTGATTGGCCAAATGGGTAATGATCCTGAGTGAGTTCGACATTGAGTATGTAGACAGAAAAGCAATAAAAGGACAAGCAATCGCGGATCAATTAGCAGATGCTCCCATGATAGATGATGCTCCTCTAAATTCAGAATTTCCAGATGAATCCATTCTAACAATATCACATGCAAAGCCATGGCAATTATACTTTGACGGCTCATACACACAGCATGGGGCAGGCGCTGGTATCCTCTTCATAACTCCTCAAGGTGACTCTATACCAAAATCATACCACTTATCATTTCCTTGCACTAACAATATAGCGGAATATGAGGCATTAACAATTGGATTACGAATTGCAGTTCAATGGAAGATCCAGGAACTTTGTGTTTTTAGGGATTCCCAACCTGTCATCCGTCAAGCAACTGATGATTACCAAACAAAAGATGAAAAATTAATGCCTTACAAACAAATGGTGGATGATTTGAAACAACATTTCACAAAGATAGATTTTGAGCAGATACCAAGAGAACAGAATCATGCTGCAGATGCCATGGCTACAATCGCTTCACTAATTGACCTGCCTCAAAATGAAACCTGCTATGAGTTTCTGGTAGACAACCTGTTGGTTCCTTCATATGAGATCACTCCTACTGAAATGATATGCGTTGTTGGTCCCAAATCCCAGTTATATGGTTCCATCTTCACATACCTTCGCGACAATATCTTACCTCCTGATCTATCAAACAACCAACGTCGCACTTTCATTCGCCAATCCTCTCGATATGTTATTTTAGCTGATATCCTATACCGACGAGGTCTAGATGGCACTCTTCTTAGATGTCTAGAAAGCGACGAAGCTCAGATTGCATTATGTGAAGTGCATGAAGGGATATGTGGTCCACATGCTAGTGGTCCTACCTTGGCCAAGAAACTCATTAGGACTGGATATTACTGGCCCAATATGGAAAAAGACTCATATCAGTTTGTCAAGAAATGTAAGCAATGTCAAATTCATGGAGACCTCATACATGCACCAGCATAAGAACTACAACCACTTGCGTCTCCTTGGCCCTTTTGTTAGTGGGGACTCGATCTCATAGGCAAGATTCACCCTCCTTCTAATGGTCATAAATTCATTATCACAACCATAGAGTATTTCACAAAGTGGATTGAAGCCGTGCCTCTCACACAAGTCACTGGGAAACAAATTGCTATCTTCATCCTGAACTACATCATTTGCCGATATGGTATTCCTGAGTCCATTATCACCGATAACGGGCATCCCTTCAAAAATCAGGATGTTCGTGAACTCTGTGACCGCTTCCATATTTCCCATCGTTTCTCCACACCATATTACCCCCAAGGTAATGGCCAAGCTGAGGTGTCTAATAAAACAATTCTTAAAATCCTCAAAAAGACAGTCGATGATGCTGGCCGTGACTGGCATATCCAACTCAATCCTACACTTTGGGCCTACCGCACAAGTGTCCGCACACCTACAGGAGCTACACCATATTCACTTGTCTACGGCGCTGAAGCCATCTTGCCTATTGAGGTCGAGTTACCTTCTTTACGGGTCTCTTTGCGAAACATCATCAACGATGAAGATTACAGGGTCTCCCGCTTACAAGAACTAGAACTGTTGGATGAATGGAGACAAACTGCTTTTAATCATCTTAAGGCTTACCAACAGCGAATGAGTCACAGCTACAATCACAAAGTCAAGCCTCGCACATTTGAGGTAGGTGACTTAGTCCTCAGAGAAAACCCCAAGAATCAACAAGACAGAGATAAGAAGGGCAAGTTCGAACCAAACTGGCTTGGTCCTTACATCATCATAGCAGTATATGGATCTAGGGCATATCAGCTCTCAACTACAGAAGGTGAACCTTTAGAGGACCCTATCAACAGCATGCACCTTCGTAGGTTTTACACATAGCTCTTCGGAATATCCTAATTCAAAAATACAAAAAAAAATCAGAAAAAATTCAAAAAATACAAAAAAATTATAAAACAAAAAAAATGGTTACTTGGTGAAAACCTGGCAAATAGGCGCCTTGTGACACACAAAAAAAAAAACATTGAAAAATTGAAAAAAGTAAAGAGAAATAATTTCGTCCAATGGTGAAAACCACTTCGGTGGCGCCCCGGGCAAGTACCATGGTGAAAACTAGGTCACCAGCGCCATGCGTAGAGACTTTGCTCCTCCCTCCTTCAGGATTCACTTTCATCCTTTCATTTTGCACACACTCACAACCTATTCATCCATAATAAACTTACCCAGTCCCATCATGGCTTGTTATTGATCTACCCAAGATTGGTTAGCCATTCATAATAAACATTCCTAAACCTCCCTTTCCATCCATAATAAATCAGATCCTATCTGTGGCTAAGGCAAAATCCTACGTCTAGTAATGGGTGTGGAACTAAGAACATCACATGTTTTGAGGAGTACAGTTTCTTCCAGCATTCTTCAGTCTATTCGCGGACAATCCGCAATAAAGCAACATTTGCATCGAAGATCCGCAATAAAGTTTCATCTTCTCTGCAATAAAGTATCAATTTCATGGATTCAGTCAGTTTCAGATGAGACACAGTGGCAACAATGGGCCTCAACAAAATCAAATCTTTCAACAGACTCAGACAACATATGGTTCAGTGTTAATCTATCCCTTTTGTGAAAGTGAACATTGTGACCACAATCAAACATGACTTATACAAGTGACAAGAGACACTAAACTTGAGGACTATAGTGGATGTTGGTGTCGAGTCTTGGCTTTCTTTTGATTTTATCTTTTTGGTGACATGTCTTTTAGCTTTTCCAGGATGTCTCTCACTAGAGATTCTATCTCCAGGATGTCTTTGACTAGAAAGGTGAGGATGGGGTATTGTCACCTATTTTGTTTGCTGTCTATGGATTGTCTTTTAGTACTGCTATGACTTGTCCAAGGATATGAGGACACTATGAGTCTAGTATGAACTGGGGCATTCCTTGTTTGTGACTGTCTTATCTCCATGCAAACGGGTACAATGACTTTCTGGGTCAAACATATGCCTCGATTGTCATAACCTACTTGCCATAATAAAGCTCAATGATGATAACGCACAAGAAGCTCTTTCACTTTCATATCTTCTATCTTCCATCCCCCCTTTCTTGATTGACTTCCACCGTCCTTCTTGAGTCCGCGTAGCCCGCTATCACATGACTGAGTATAATGACACACCAAAAACATTTGCATTTCATATAGTTACACCTGCATTACCACATATAAGCATTTCATACATACATATAGATATCACAATTGCATCACATTCTGCATACAACACATGTTAGCACATCTTACATTTTCATCATGTAAATAATCATTTGCATTACATATATTCACATTTGCATCATGCATCACATATAAAACATAAAAGAACAAAAATATTGCATTGCATCATATGCATATTTGCATCCATCACATAAAACATACATCATAGAAACATACATCACATAAGGTACACATGCATATAGCTGCCGCAAAGATGAATCATCTTTCATATATAACCAAATGTGTCATGATACAATGATGTCAAAAGAATCATATGGCTACAAAATCACCCACAGGTGTTTGCAATACAAAAAAAAGGGTACAAATACTGATACAAGGGAGCCCTCTATGGCTATGATGAACTCCCTCTCTCGGAGCCGCCTGGTCTCGACAAAATCTGAGCTCTAGACGGACCCACTCTAGGATCACCCTGCCTGTCTGGTGGTGGTGGAGGACCCATGACCCCACCACTAGATTCCTGCCTCCTCTGACTCCCTCCCGTAGCCGTCGCTGTGCGCGATGGTCTATGGAAGCTCCTCGCCCGCTGATCCACTGGCACTGCACCATAGTACAGGTCCCTCCAGTAGCCTATCTCCTCTCTGGCTCGCAAGACATACCCGAGCCTCGTGGCATCCTCTAGATCCTGCCAAACTGTCTGCCTACCCTGTCCACAAGTTGTCTCTCCAATATGTAAGGCATCCGCCCAATCAAATATCTACTCCTGAATGTATACAGTAGCTCCATTGCGTCATCCTCCCACTCCTCGCACCCCAGGTACGGCCTCCAGATGACCACATCAATGTCATCTATCACACGCCTCCAGTGCTCTAACCTGCCAATCCAAGGCTATGAAGTGATCATATCGTATAAATGAACAAAACTCCATCCGTGGCCCCTGCCTCTGAAGTGTATCGGTCGTGTGATAGGCAGATGCTCATATGCCCACACCTGTAGCAGTGTCACTCCACAACCTAGTCCCACTGATCCATGGTAGACGAACTAGTGAAGCTCATAATACAGATGTGCCAGGACATAGGGACCCCATGCATATCTGGTGTGCTCAGTCACCGATGTCTCCAGTGCTCCTCCCCAGCCCACTGCCAACCCCCGTGTAGCCCTGTCCGGACACAAGAACCCACTGATAACTCCTCCAATCACAACTGACAAAGATAACCCTGTCGTAGTCATGGTATCCCATGCCACGTGCCCTGCTCTCATCTCTAGCCCGGGATCCTGGAACACCCGTCTCAGCGCCTCTCTGTCTCCATCTCGATCATATGGGATCAGCTCTCCATCGATCGGTATATGCAATATCCTGTAAACATCCTCGAGGGTCACTGTCATCTCCCCCATTGGTAAATGAAATGTGCATGTCTCGGAGTGCCATCTCTCCGCCAGCGCAGTCAGCAAACCCATGTTTGCTCGAAACTCAGGCACATATAATACGTGTCTCAATCCCATCTCCTCAATGGAAGCTCTATCCTGAAATGACAACTCCGGTTGCAACCTCTGTGTGGACGGGAATCTCTCTCGTGACTCTAGCATAGGCAGATACTCCTACAGTCAAACAAATCAATCATGTCAGTCATGGTGGCATTCACTGTTCATCACAAAATGCTACTTGCTATCTAAAAGCATATGGTTATCTATTCTAGTGACACTCACTGTTCATCACAAAGTGTTGCTTCTATCCTAGTAGTGCTCCCTGTTCATCACAAAGTACTACGTGTGTGACATTCCCTATTTATCACAAAGTGTTACTCACATTTGCACTCCCTGTTCATCACAAAGTGCTACTCATCCTTTGGGTACTCCCTATTCATCACAAAGTACTCTATCTTGGTGCTCCCTGTTCATCACAAAGTGCCTTGATCTATCCTAGTCTTCCTAGAGGACCTGCTTGAGTGTATCCTCTCAGTAGCTTATCCAATCGACAGCGTATGTTCATCACAGAACTGCTGATTTGACCTAGAAGACTAAAACCATGCATTTTTTAACATATACGCGCTTTTAACTCACAGACGCGTTTTTGCCTCACAAACGCGCCTGAAGACTGCATAGACGCGCCTATACAACACAGACGCGCCTGTTTGACATAAACGTGCCTACATTATGCATAGACGCGACTTTGGAACATAAACGCCCCTACAGGACATAAACGCACCCGCATCAAGCACAAACGCGGTTCCAGACGCAGACGTGCCTGGCACCGACACAGACGCGCCTGGCGGACACAGACGTGCCTGGCACCGACATAGACGCAGTTGCACATTTTTGCACTTTTTTGTGCCTTATTCCTAAGCGCATTTATTGCTAACCTACCATGCATTAATGACAAAATTGAAATGCGTCAAAGTACGAGGAGGTTTGGTGGTACTTACCAGCTCTCCTGCCTCTGCTGGTCTCTGAAATCGACGAACACGGTCGAATCTATGCATGAAAGCCATTGCTGCTGACTGCTGCTGCTCTTTTTCTCTCTCTGCACTTTGATCTCATGAAGGTGTAGATGACAATGAGGATGTATTTTGCCCGTGGTCTATCTTATAGCCTACCCTAGCCCTCGCCTTCTTTTCCCGAGTCAGTCTTCTTCATCCCGTGACTCTGTCACTTTATCCGACCATTCCATTCTAGCCTCTCTTTCTTATCGAGAGATTGTTTGCAATCTTTTTAGACATTTTCATCCAATCTCTCGAGGGGGCATATCATTCCCATTCTAGGGCAACTCTGTATCAGTTCATCTTATCTTCTTTGAAACAACACGACAAGCCGCATTGTCTCAAAGAGGGGCAAAATGTAGACACTCAAAATTGTCATGTCTAATTAAATAAATATTTTATTTATTTAATTATCTAAGCCTATTTCTTCTATTAATTAAATAAATCTTTATTTATTTAATTAATTCATTTATCCTCTTCTAGCCTTATTTCTCATTTAAATAAATACATTTATTTATTTAAATTATCTTTTTCCTAAATTAAATAAATATTTTTATTTATTTGATTATCCTACTTCCTCTATTAATTAAATAAATCTTTATTTATTTAATTAATTCATTAACCTTTTCTACCCATGACACATGTCATTCATCTCTTAATTCATACACTACCTACCCCTTTCATTATTTTATTATTTCTTCTACCTACCCTCTAATCCTAGCCGACCTCCTTTTTACACCTCTCAATCTTAACCCTCCATTTCATATTGTGTCTTCTATTTAAGAAGATGCTTTCTTCATTGTCAAACCCTAATGACTCACCCTAATCACTCATGCTAATGACTAATCTTGAGGACTCGACTACACTACGATCCTACTTGCAACCACATTCCGTTATTTGTTGAGCTCTTATGCATATAAAAATCTGAGAGCAAATATATATCAAGCAAGATCAATGGAGATAGGAAGAATGGAGATCCAAACTCTATTGGACATGTGATGGTATAATCTTTGTGATTTCATTTGATTTGCATTGTCTTAGGTAATCTTCATATGTTATGGTGGATCTTTGTTGATTGTTAGGCTAGGGTTTTGTGGTTGAATTCATTTAGCCTTTCAATATTGTTATTATTGTTATCCATTTTCACCATACACAGCAGCAGACAAAAATCTCTCTGAGATCCCAAACTTTAAATTGTTTTCAATGTCCCTAGTTGTGTTAAAAGCTTCATGGAAAGTTTTGGGTTCCTTGTCTCTTAATAAGAAACCCATCTTCTTGTCAAAAGCACTCATATAAATCTCCAAGCATGCTTCATCATTAAATTTATACTTCCTAGAAATTTTAGATGATGTTTGTGAGAACTTGATATTAAATGCCAGTACCAATTCATCTTCCCTAATTTGTATGTACATGAATCCTCTCAACATATTATAATCACTCACCTTTTCAGCAAATTGGGCCATAAAGGCATCTGTTAGTTCATCCCATGAGGAAATACAATTTGTTAGTAAAAAAGATAACCAATCTCTTGCATCCTCTTTCAATGACTAGACAAATAATTTCATGCACACATCTTCTTGACAAACTTCAAAATCTCCCATCAAGTATGAAAATCTTTTCAAATGTTGACATGCTGATTCTGATTTCTTCCCACTGAATATTGGCAAATACTTTCTAATTTATGTGGGTATGGGATTTGGATAACCCAGAATATCTTCAAAGTTCAAAGTAGCATAATGGTTTGTTTTAAAACCTCTCTTATAACATGGTTGTGATATTTCACTAGGCATGGCTATATGTGGAAATATACCAGGCAGAAAAAATTCACTACACATTTCTACTTGCTTCCACAAATAATTATTCAACCTTGTGTAGAATAACAAAAACTTCAAGCACATATCAACATACTCATCTATTCATAACATTGCTTGTCATAAATTTTTTCCAAATTTGCATACTATAGCAGAACATATATGTTGAAAACTTTAGCAAAATAGATATGCAAATAGACTTGTAATTTCTCTTTTTCCCTCTTTACTAGTGTTGTTCACTTAATGGGAAAACTATTTTACTCATTCAAATTTTCAAAAGAAAATATTTTGTATTGAAACTTCTGAAAGTACCTGGATATTTGCAGATATAAAACTTGTTTTTGGTGAGATCTTTCTTATATCTTCTAACGTCATACACTAATCTTCATATAGAGTCACCACCTCCTTCATGGAGGAAAATACCTTCAATAAATTTTTGGGATCTTCAATCATAAAACCCCAAGAACCTGCTAAATCTTTGTTGTAAGTTCACCAAATTTCTTAAAACTTTCACAATAATGCACAGTGGTGGAGAGATCTTTTAGAGTCGCCACTCACTGCTGTGAGAATTTATAAAATCATTTCTAAAACATGAACAGATCTAGACTTACACAAAGATAAAATGATAACAGACTTTCAACACTTGGCACACAACACTACCAAGCAAATAACTATAGATCTGAAAATACTTTTATATTTACAACACGTTTATGACTCTTTCCTCAAATGGACATGGCTGAACTAACTGGCTTTAATTGTTGATAGACAAAGAGTGTCTTAATTTGAATCCAATCAATAAGTTTTAGTAGATTACCCAACAGAGTTGCCATTTTGTTGGTCTCAAAAAGAGACACCCATGTTCACCTGCAACCTATCTATGAAATAACCAATCTCAATCAATGAAAAGCTTCAAGGCTTGGACAACATAACAAGGATAACAATCCATCTACTCTTTAGGCTCTACAAAACCTAGGTGGGTGTACCTTTGATGCATTAAATCAGACCCATTACATAAATGATAGCATCAACCAAAGAAGATAGATCTCATAAGGGCTCAACAACAAGGAGGTTACTGCAGATGGGCTAGATCTACATTGATAGCTCAACTAGATTGGAGCATGAGATAGGTGGAACAAACTAAACCTACAACATAAAAGTAAAGGGATATTGATTTGACTTTTGAAAAGAGGATCACAAACTGTAACAAAAAACCAACAGATAAACTTGTGCCTTATCCGGGCAATAGAATCATCTATAAAAAAATGCAACCTGACAAGAGAAACTAGTACACAAATCACAAGTTCCTAATCTATCAACTCTGAATATGCCTAACATACACAGAGTCCTAATCTGCACCTTATTGTCTTCAAAATCTGATTCCCTTTAATATCCTTAGAGTAATATGATTTGAGCTTGGTGTAGAAGAGACATCAAAGATAAGAAAATTCTCAAGACAACATATGACAAGGTTTGATTAAACCTTCTACACTTCGGGCTTCCTCGGAGCCCAGGTGGGTATACCTTTGTGAATTAAATTCACACTTTCAAACATAAACCCACAGCAAACCAGTCCAGAAAACCAGTGGATTTATTCACTTTGAAATCAACTAAAAAGAAAGGATGGAAATTGTACTTAAATTCAGCATTTCGATCAACAAAGCATGCAATAAACAACTTCAATTAATACCAGTGCCTTATCCAAGGTCACAGAGTCATCTAAACTCAAATATAACTCCTTAAACAATACATCTTTATACTTCCCGTCAGCTTGGTTTCCATTAATCCTTATATATGCCTGACACATACAAGAATTCAAGCATTCCAAACTAAGCTATGGTCCTCAAAATTCAAAGTTCCTCCCAAAGAATTTACTCGTATGAGTGATCTCGCATATTTAATTTCTCTCCTAAAGAGAAAAGCTAACAAACACTTATACTAAAATTGCTTTGCAATTCCATTTTGAAAAGAACAACCCTGGATTATTCAGAATGAAAATAGTAAATAAATTTGTGAACAAACTTGAAGACAACACAAAGCTTTACTCAAAATCAATGGCCTGTATATTGATATTCAGTTCAAGAAATATTACAAAAAATTCTGATTTTCCATTAAACATAGAAAAGCTCAGATAAATTTCTACAACGTTTTTTTACAAAATTTTGTGATCCCCCTTCCTATAGTCCTGATATCCATTTATAACAACATGGATGCACAAAGCTTCGGACTTCTCGAGGAGAGTTTTTTACAATCATTTCTTTTCAAAAATAAAAAGGTTACAAGTTTTCCGCAAAAAACAGTTACAAGTTCTTTTTAGCCTCTGCAGTCTGTTCAACAAGCTGTTCAGTTGCAACCTCTTCTGTCTTTTTAGGGGCACTCTCCAACTGTTCCAGATCATGGGTGGCATACTTAATTTCTCACTCACTATATATCTCTTCTGTCGGCCATGAAAAATTAATCACATCATCTTTAATCTTAGTCAACCTTTTCCAAGAATTTCTCAGTTTGTTGACTTCTGAATTAAGAAAACCATAATGTGATTTAATTTTCTCTATTTCCTGTATTGTCACAACAAAGAAAGAAGTATCATCAAGATCAATGATTCCTTTAACCCTTGCTGACAATTTAGCTTCTATCTCCTTAATCCATATTTGCTTGTCTTTTAACTGATCCGGATTAGCAAAAATTCCTGGGAGCAACTCAAAAACATAATCAGTGTATTCTTTCTTACACAAATTAACCTTTCTATCCACATTATCCACTTCTACTGCCAATTACATTAAGACTTTAGCAACATCAGAAGTGGATTTGATAAAAGGATTGGCTCTTGCTTCATCACTGGATACACACATGAACTCTAGATCTTGCTCCCTAGCCCTCCATCTGTCAAAAATGGGTGTCAAAATGGCCTTATCTCTCCTCAGCTCATTCCATATCTCCATAATTTTTCCCACATTGTTGTAAAGCAATGAGGCATTTATTGTATCTGCAAAACTGGAGATTGTGGCCCTTACCTTTTCCTCATATTTCCCTACATATAAGGCCTGAGCCTATTTCAGGTTTTCTAGTTCTTGAGGAGTAATCTCAATCATTTGAGAGCTGGAGGGTGCTGGAGATGGTGGAAATTCAATGATAGGGCTAGTAGGCGAAGGTCTTGCAGGAGAAGAGGAAATCATCAGTGTTGAAGACTCACCCTGTTGGTGCTGTCCCATCAACTAGCTATGCAACTTAGCAATGATGCTATCTTTACCTCTCACCTCCTCCTTGGCACTGTTATAGGTGTTCAAAACTGTTTCCAACTTAATTTGGAGGGCCTCTTTTTCTTTGGCTTCCTTCTCTGCCACGCAACACTGAATTTTGCAGTTTCTAACACAGTGCTATTAGCCTCTACTACCCCTGTACTCTGTACTCTCTTTACCATCATTCCACCAAGGTAACTTGACATTGGGGTGTCTTTGCCTTTCTTGCTCTCATTTCTCTTGAGAGACCACATGAATAGTGCAGCATTATCCTTATTGAAGGTAACCCCTTCCATGGGTTTGGTCTCTTTTCTTACTGCATCTAACACCAGGGCATCTGCAATATCCCACTCTGGTAAGATAAGTACTCCAGCTTGTGCTACCATATCTCTTCCCTGCTCAGGGGTGATGGTTTTGAATTCCTCCATCATCTCTTTTTTTATTTCTTCCTCCACTGAGGCTGGATCTTTATTAGGCTGCTTAGCCTTTCTTGTCTCACATCTAGCATTATATCTATCTATATGCTGTTTCCAAATGAATTGCATAAATGCTTCCGATGTGACAAAGTTGTCATCAGCTAAAAAGGCACTACTTGCCTTTTTTATCTCAGGATCCCACTCCTGGCCTTTGAGTTCAGTGGAGGTTATATCCATTTCAGCATCAATGGGCTCTTCTGGCATCCCTTCCTCCACTTCATCATAGGTGTATGCAATTTCCCCTAAGCTACCCAACTGCAAGAGGTGTTTAGCTGCTGCTTGTTCATCTCCTATATGGATAGGGGATTGGGATGGGAAATACAAGGGTGTATCTGATTGTACTTCCTTCCCCACCCTTTGCTTCTTTGGGCTGTCTTGGATGTCAATGACATCTTGTATCTTCGTCTTTCCTTTGGATGAAGAGGGTTCTCCTGTTGTAGGCAACAACACACTGTAACCTGATTTTTTATGCAATGTGTAATCACGAGGAGGAATTGCTTTGCTCGAAGCTAACCTGCTTAGGATCACTCTGGCCTTTTCAGGGTTGCTCTTAATCACAACTTCCCTCTTCTCCTTTAGTGTTTGCATCACATCTTCAAAGCAAACAATCAAAAATTTTATTTTTTCTTCTAATGGGAAGAAGCTAGACAATGGGTCATAGCTAGCATCAAACTGATGCACAAAATCCAAGGCTTTCTTATAAGCCACCCACTTTTCTTTCCTTAGTTCCTGCTCATTTAGATCAAATTCATTTATGATGAGGTCTTCAAAAAATTGGAATTGATGAGGCCTACCTCTTCATGCTACCTTCTTCCTAAACACACCGTTGAAGAAGTCCTCTGGATCAGCACACCTGGACACTGTAGTGGATAAATGATAAGGTATAAGGAAATCCTCAAAGCAATTCCAGCCTCCCTTTGTTATTATGAATTGGTGGGCTATGGTAGCTGCAGGGAAAATAGTCCCTTTACCTCTGCCTGTCAACTCTGCCTCTTGTAGGCCACCAATTTGCCTAAGGATCTCCGCTATTCCCACTTTGAGAGGGACCTGGTAAGGTAACAAAATTGGAGTACCCCTGAAACCAAAAACTCTGAAAACTGTGGAGACTGGATATAAATACATGTCGCCCCAGTTATGAACAATTTTGATGTTCTCTACGAATTCTTTTGGCCTTATGAATTCCAGAAGAACCTTGAGGACTCTTGGGTTATCAGAGCAGAGGAGAGTCCTTATTTTGGATGCAAAATATTTATCAAAGTTTAAGAAACTAGCATCCTCTCTATCCATTGACAATACAGTACTCCATAATTGTACTGACATTTTTTCTCCTTCCTTCTCCTTAGCCAGGTCTAGTCCACTGGCGAAATAATCACCACCTTTGAAGAGAAAAAGGTGGCTTAAGAGTGAATACCATCTGAAAGGTCTATCCACCTTTCCATTCTTTATTCCTATCAACCCTCCATGGATAGCATCAGCAATGAAAGAGGCATAATCAAATGTGATAGCAAGAGAATGATTCAAAATCTGGGCAATCATTAGCAAGTAATGATTGGGCATATTTGCTTCAACATCCTCTCCTAGAAATTGACAAAGTGGCCAATACATTCCTTTAGCCCTCAGGGTAAACATACTTAATGAGAAGGGCTCTTGTGTGTTGGGTCCTACAACTATTAACCCTCCTATTTTCACAAAAAGTTCCTTGAGAGGCCCATTCCTGAGATGACTCCTCTGTGCACCATAAACTTGGGCTAATGCTATGAAATTTATAGGTTCTAGGAAGTTTGTGAACTCATTAAGTCTAAATTCTTTCCTAAATTATTCAGCATTAATTTCCACAAGGGTTTTCCCATTTACATCCCGGATGCATCTTGTGACTGGATCATAATTTAATGCCATTTGGGTTAGCAGGTCTGTATCCATGAATACCCCTGGGACTACTAATTTGTCAACATCTAGTTCCTAGATACTATTTTGAGGAGCAAGAGAATTTCTCATTCCAAATCCAACTTTAAACAACCCCAACCCGGACAGCCCAACCTGTGGGTCTCTCAACCAATTACCTTTGTCATACAATCCTTCTCCTATCTTCAGACGGGGAGCCCTGGGCACTAACTCTTTGGCCTTTGATGTCTGATTGGTTGATAACGTCAACTGTTCTAAAAAATCATCACATACACTTCTTTCTAAATAGTTAACCTTGCTGGAAAATTCCCTTTTAGGAGCCATTTTGAAAATGCAAGAAAATGAATATCACTCTTAAACCATCCCACAACAAAAGAATTATCTTACTTAAAACACCACACAAGAATTGCTACAAAAATATGAGAGAACCTGATCTTTGCTTGAAGGAATTTTCTTTGCAACTGAACCGACTTGCTCTGTATCTGAAGAAGATAACTCTGCGTCTGCTCTTCTGCAAAATCTTTTAAAAGATATCTTCACTTGGCAGTTAGGAAATCAAATATTTGTACTCAGGGCCTTAACTATAACATTGATTCCGCATGCTCCGGTCGTCCCTTTGAAATTGAATTCATACGAGAATTCATATTTTTCGCTCCAATGGGTCACAACATTCCTGCAAGTGTTCCATTTTGCTCTTTCGCAACTTCGCGAAGCATAACCATCGGGCAGCTTATTCCTGTGAAATAGTGTCGATCATTCGATCAAAAGAAACTTGATCAAGCATTAGATTAACTGATGGCTTTTGCCTTTTTCTGGGTCCCGCTTTTTTATTGGCTGCATAATACCACGTGGCGTCGAATCATTGAACTTGAAATTCCCTTCGCATTCCACTTGATACTGGCCACGTGTCTTTCTTTTATACCGATGTTTCCACCTTGGTGGGCCCATACTTTTTTCTCAGACCACGTGTCACCATGATACATGGACGGCTCTCGTTCATTCTCGCTATTTCGCGAGCATAAAGAGTGAGCACTTTACCCTTGCGAAATAGCGCCGACCGTTCGATCATCTCATAAGCTGATCGGCATTTAATCCTTTGAAAAGGCTCTCAAGAGGGGTGGGCTCGCTGACTCTTCATGAACACTTGGCATCCAGTCACCTGCGGCATTGATTTGTCACTCTGTCATTCACCAGAAGGAAACTATGGGGGCCCCACTTTCGTCTCAATAGCTCTATCGTCCAGGTCATCATCATGACACGTGGATGGCTCTCGTTCATTCTCGCTATTTCACGGGCATAAAGAGTGAGCACTTTACCCTTGCAAAATAGCACCGACCGTCGGATCATCTCATACGCTGATCGACATTTAATCCTTTGAAAAGGCTCTTAGTAGGGGTGGGCCCGCTGACTCTTCATGAACACCTGGCATCTAGTCACCTACGGCGCTGATTTGTCACTCTGTCATTTGCCAGAAAGAAACCACAGGGGCCCCACTTTCGTCTCAATAGCTCTATTGTCCAGGTCATTATCATGACACATGGACGGCTCTCGTTCATTCTCGCTATTTCATGGGCATAAAGAGTGAGCACTTTACCCTTGTGAAATAGCGCCGACCATTAGATCTTCTCATAAGCTGATCGACATTTAATCCTTTGAAAAGGCTCTCAGGAGGGGTGGGCCCGCTGACTCTTCGTGAACACCTGGCATCCAGTCACCTGCGGTGCTGATTTGTCACTCTGTCATTCGCCAGAAGGAAACCACAAGGCCCCCACTTTCGTCTCAACAGCTCTATCGTCCAGGTCATCATCATGACACGTGGATGGCTCTCTTTCATTCTTGCTATTTCGCAGGCATAAAGAGTGAGCACTTTACCCTTGCAAAATAGTGCCGACTATTGGATCATCTCATAAGCTGAGCGACATTTAATCCTTTGAAAAGGCTCTCAAGAGGGGTTGGCCCGCTGACTCTTTGTGAACACGTGGCACCCTGTCACCATTTTACTCGCTCTTAACAACCAGCTGGATCATCTATGTGGTGTGCCATGTGGTTTTTTCTATTTTGTGAGGTATAAACTACGTGCAACTTTGCCTAGAGAAATAACGCTAGGTGTAGATCCATCCGCGAGATGTGCACTAGTTACTGGGCCCAACAACTTTAGAAGAAAAACATACAAGGCATAAAAATTTTCAATTGATCAACATAACCGCCTAGGCAAATAACAAGGGGGGACACTTCCTACGACCCCATGACCCATAACTTAAGTGAATAAAGTAACGACAGATTAGAAACCAGAGGGTTTAAAACAAATAAGATAGGATCTAAAATCAAAAACCCTTAAACCCTTAAGGTCTAGAACAAAGCTGAAGCAGTTGGAATTACACCCTACTCGAAAAATTCAACATACCATAGCCAATCATGGGAAAAGAAAAACCCAATTTTAATCAGTGATAATAGCGGCTCTAACTGGGGATGGTTGATTGCGAGATCAACATAAGAAAATTCAGAAACTCTGGAGAAACAGACCAAAACACAGACCAAAAACCAGAAAAGCAGGAAAGAAAACAAAATATGTACAAACAAAAGACCTACCGTGCATGGACATTAAGAGAAATAATGCTTTAGGAATTGTCCATGCACTGGAAATTCTTGCATTTCATCATCCATATTCTTCAAGAAATATGAATCCTTACCATTTAAGTCACAAATCACAAAAGGGCCAATCCATAGTGATTCAAATTTTTTATGCTTTCCTTTATCCTGTCCTTTTGCATTCCACTAAAGAACCATGTCATCAATTTGAAACTTCCTTAGTGATGTCCTTTTATCAAAAAGATACTTTGACTGCAACTAGATCTTCTGATTTTTCTTATAGGCAGAAGTCCTAAGTTCCTCCATTTCTACAATTTGGATCATTTGGTTTTCCATTGGTTCAGATACCTCCATGTCCTCATTCTGCAAAAACTTATACACTGGAAGAAGATTATTTACCGGTAGTCTGGCTTGGGTACCATAAACCAACTCAAAATGTGACATTCCAATGGATTTTTTGACTGTTATTCTATTTGCCCACAGAGCTAACTTCAACTTTTGATCCCAAGATCTTTTATTCTCCTCTAGGATTTTCTTGATGATATTCAACAGGCTTTTATTGCTGGATTCTGCTTGTCCATTCCCTTGGGGGTGATAAGGTGATGATTATGACATGAGTATACCGTGACTATTGCAAAAGCCTACAAATTCTTCTGATCTGAAACACATAGCATTATCCATTACCAATTTTGCAGTTGTTCCAAATCTAGTCACAATATTATCCATCAGGAAATCAATGACAATTTTACTAGTAGCTCTTCTTGTAGGGATGGCTTCTATCCATTTGGTGAAATAATCAGTGGCCACTATGATCCATCCATGACCTCTCCCTGACTTCTCAATAATTTCTCCAATGAAATCAATGCCCCACTAGACAAAAGGAGCTTCTACAGAGACTGGATTTAGGGGTAAGGCTCCTTCATACTTAAGCTTGGAGGAGAATCTTTGACATGGATCACATCTCCGAACATATGCATGGGTATCTTTAAATAAAGTGGGCCAATAATACCCAGCCCATATTATCTTACCAGCAGTAGTCTTAGCAGAATAGTGACCTCCACATACTCCATCATGCATTTCAATCAACACCTGTTTAGCTTGAAATTCATCCAAGCACATTAGTAACTCTCCATCTCTTTTTCTCCAGAAAAGATTACCCTAAATGAGCACATACTTTTGGGACTTGAGTTTCAAAGTTCTTTTCTGATTGTATGTCATTTCTTCTGGGAATATGTCACCTCTCAAAACTTGGATTATCTCTATGTACCAGGGTTGCCTCTCAATACTAGTGACCAAAACATCTCTAACCTCAACATTGTGTATTTCTACATTCATGAGATTTGACTCAGTCATGAGCTTAGCCAAGCCTAAACCTCTCACCAATTTGGTGATCTTTATCTCCAAGTTGAACTCCTGAATTCTATTAATCCATCTGCATCTCTTTCCAGTAACCTCAGACTGAGACAAAATATCTTTAACTGCAGCATGTGGGACATAGGCAATAATGTTTGCATTCACTAAATATGGCCTAAAAGCCTTAACAGCTTTAACTAGGGCATAAGCTTGTTTCTCCATGGTTTCATACTTTAGTTTTGCTGCCTGCAAAGATTTACTGTAGAAGGCTATGGGATGTTCATATCCTTCATTGTCTTTTTGTAATAGTACTGCAGCCACTGTGTGATATGAAGCAAAAGAAAACAGAGAAAAAGGCTTACTATAATTAGGGGATTTCAACACTGGTGCCTCTTGGATTGCCTTCTTAATCTCATCAAAAGCTTTTGAAGCTTCTTGATCCCAATGAAACTTTGTGTCCTTCTTAAGCAATTTGACAATAGGCTTCACTATCTCTGCGAAGTTTGCAATGAATCTCCTGACAAAATTTACTTTGTCTAGAAAGGATTGGATACCTTTCACATTTTTAGGTTCAGACACCCTATTGATTGCTTCAATTCTCTCAGGGTCTATTCTTACCCCTTCCTTGGAAACTATGTGTCCCAATAACTTTCCTTCAGTGACCCCAAAATGACAGTTCTTGGGATTCAGTGACACACCAAATTCTAGGGCTTTATCGAACACATTCTCTAGATGTCTACAATGATCATTAGCTTTCTTTGAGAAACAAGTTAGATCATCTTGGTAAACCACCATGATAATATTTATGAATTCTTTAAAAGCCACATCCATTTCTCTCTGAAATGTGGCTCCTACGTTTTTTAATCCAAATGGCATTCTCACATATACATAGGTTCCCCATGGAGTAGTGAAAGTTGTTTTAAACTGTTCAGACTCCTTTACCAACACTTGATTGTATCCTGAGAAACCATCCATCATGGAATAAAGGTCACAACCTGTCACTCTTTGTAGCATTGCTTCCATATTTGAAGATGAGTAATTATCTTTTAAGGAAGCAACATTCAAATTCCTAAAATCTACACACAATCTGATGTCTCCATTCTTCTTCCTTACTGGGACCAAATTGGAGACCCATGAAGAATGCTTTATTGGTTTGATAATCCCCCCTTCTCTCAATTTGGTCAACTCTTGTTGCATTTTAGTTTCTAATAAGGGGTTGATAGGTCTCTGTTTCTGTCTGAAAGGCTTAGCATCTGGAAGTAAAGGAACTTCATGCTGAAAAAGATCTTGTCTATACGCCTTTAGGTCTTGGTAAGACCAAGCAAAGACATGCTTATACTTTTTCAATAAATTGATAAGGTTAGTCCTAACATGAGGGGGTAATTTCTTTCCGATATATACCAGCTTAGGAAATGATTCTGTCCCCAGGTTTACCTCCTCTAACTCTTCTAACTTGGTGGTAGATTGCTGGTGTAAATGACTATCATTATAACTAAACATGCGCTCCAACTCCACCAACCCTTTAGGTATCTCATTGGTTTCCAACTGGACAACATCATTTCCAAACACTATCTCTCTATTATCTACCACTTCCACCAATGCATTGCAATCAATCTTTTGTCCATCATAATCATCAACACATTGGATAAACCTAAGAATATCTTTATTAGCAGCAAAAACTTGCCAATTGTACACATTATCAGGGATAGCAGGCCTAGATTTTATTTCCACAGTGGAAATACTGGTTAGTGTTGCATCATCATTTTTCAAAGCAACATTAGCTAGGAAATCTACCATAATATTTTTGGTTCGCTCTATCCAATTAATAGAAAATGCATCAAAATGCTCAATAACATCCCAAACAACATGCTTATATTGCTTCAATCTATCATTCTTGGATGCATATTTAGATCTCACCTGAGAGACAACCAATTCTGAATCCCCCATTACTTTCAACAATTGAATTCCATACCTTTTTGCAACCTCAAGTCCTAGTAACAGGGCTTCATACTCTGCAGTATTATTTGTGCACTGGAATGCCAATAAAAATGAGTACTTAAAAGTTATACCTGATGGGGATACAAAAAGAACCCCTGCTCTAGATCCTTCTTTGGAGCAAGCTCCATCAAAATACATCTGCCACAACCCATACTGTTGTGCTTGTAACTCAACTACAATTGGGTTAGTATTCTTCAATTGAGGTGAGATTGGTTGAAGTCTGAAGTTATCTAAATCTACATCAATCATACAATTAAGCATACTAGGGTCCACATTTTCAATTACCTTAGAAGCTCACGGCTCTTTGTATAGTTTGACCTAGTTGCCACCAATAGGGATAGTAGCATAAGATAAGTCCAGTTGAACATTTCCCCCTACTGCTGCTGCCCACTGCCTGGACAGTAACATACCATAATGGGGTTTAGTATCAGTAACAATAACATCCATTTTGTAAGTGGCTTCAGGAAATGCTGCTATTTTTACTTCTACATCTCTTATTGTACCTATCATAGGCACTTCTCTGTTATCCATGGTATAACATTTCCCATACATAGTGGTTACTGATAACCCTAATTCTTTCATAACACCATAGGGCATTACATTAGCAGCAGCTCCTGAGTCTATCATGCAGTTTTTAATCAACCGGTTATTGACTAACAAAGTAACATAGAAGGGATCTACCTGAGAAGGCTCCTGAGTGATAGTGGTTCCAACATAGACCTCTGGGGTTTGGAACTCTTGATCCTTTCCAAATTTAGCCAAACCAGTGGGTAATATTGTGTCACTATCAGATATACTAGAGAATAAAGACAAAGCTGCATCCTTATGTTCTTTAATCTTTAGCAATTCTATTAATGGAACAGTGACTTTCATTTGAGTTAAAGCTTGGGCCATATCAAATATAGAATTATTACATTTTTCAGTATTAACCTTAACCTTTTCTATTTTGAGTTGACTTGCCCTTTTCACTGTCTCTGCTCTTTGTACATCACCAACATTTTTGTCATCTATACCTTTAGGTAAATCTTTAACTTGTTCCTCTTTTTCTTAACTAACTTTAGGAATAGTAGTAGCACTGCTTGATGCCCCCTTTTTTGTGACTTCTTTTACAAACATAGAACTTGGCTCACCTTGATCAATGTCTCTCTTGGTGCTTCTCAGATTATAGTTATGTTTTGCTTTGGCAATTGCAGCCTTAGTGAGATTTCTAACTTCTTCCTCACTAGGCCTCCTAAGATGAACTTCTTCATCTTCAATTGTTACCACATTCAATGTAGGATGCCAACTTAAGGTTAACTGTCCTTGCACTAACCTTTCACTAACCAGCACATCACTGTATTCACTTTGCATAGATTCCTCATCACTTTCTACAATAATTTCAAACATATTAATGTCAGGCTCTGCTTTTGGTCTCATAGATTCTTCCAAAGCTTGGGCCACTGCACACTGATGAGGAGAATGTGGTCCATCACAAGCAATACACCAAGGAGTATTTTCTATATTGTTAACAGTTTTCCCTTTCAAAGGATCCGGTGTGTCTTGACTTTGGACAATTTTGGGCTTCTCAATTTGGGGTTTACCATCCTTCCAATTTGTATTGTATGGCATATCATGTAATCTAGGAGGTCTATCTTGCTAGTTATAATGGGGCTTATCATTTTTGCTAACCTTGGCAGTCAAATCTTTCATAGCAGTAACCAGTTTCTCCATTTTATTATCCTCTTTAGCAACTTTGTTAGGTTGCTGTTTGGTTTCATGCCATAATCTACTATCTGTCCTTCTTCCTAATTTTCCAGATGCTTTTCTATTACTTTCTACATTTATAGCAATTCTAAAAGCATCCCTCAAGTTATGAGGATTTTTATCTCTCAAAATATAGGCCATTTTGGAATCAAATGCATTGTAGTATGTATTAAGACACATGTTATCATCTAGCCTCATCACTTGATACAATCTATGAATAGCTTTCTAGAATCTGACATTGAAATCAGTGACTATTTCATTTTCAAATTTTCTAATATTATTGAACTCATTCAGCATAAAACTCACATTAGTCTTGTCACCATACTGTTCTTGAAAACAATTTTTAAAATCATCCCATGAACCTATGCTATTTACTGGAAGACCTCTGTACCAATCTTTTGCATCATCAACCAGAGATTGAACAAACAACTTCATAATAACATCTTTATCTGCTATCTCATAATTATTTATTAAATCCCCAAAAGATTTCAGATGTTTCTCAGCACTAATTGCATTGTTCCCAGCAAACTTATGGAGTCTGTCTCTTAGCTCAATAGGAACATGATTTGGATATCCTGGGATCCCATCAAAAAACAATTGCCTATATTGTTCTAGATTGATTGGCCTTCTTTGAAAAGGGGCAATAGCACTACTATTTCCCATGGTCATTTTAGCTTTTGGGATTGGAGATTGAGGTGCTTGGGTGTACTGTTTATTCGAGGGTATTTGACTTACTGAGGCAATATTAGCATGTACTGCAGGTTGAGTATTGACTTGAGGAATGAAAATGTGTTGGGGATTAGGCTTGCTAAGATCTTCCGATGGGAATGTAATAGGGGGAGCCTTTAAGTAATTAATCTTTCTTTTAACTTCCTGATTCGCTGCTTCCAACTCAGCCTTTTCCAATTCCATTTGGAGGTCTTCCTTTTCCTTCCTCATCCTTTCCATCTCTCTCTCATGTGCTAGAATCCTATGAGAAATCTCTTCTGCAGTTTTAGATTCTACTCCATCATCTACCCATTTCTGTTTTCCTTTATCTAAATTAGCTTTAGGAAGCTGGGAGTCATTAAATACTTCCCTAATTGGCTGAGCTACTAACTTACAAGCTTGTCTATTTTTAGGGATTAGGATTTCCCTAATCACAGGGCCTTCCTCATCACTTTTTTCCTTTTCTTTAGCAAGCATTTCAAGATCAGCTATCTGTCTAAGAAGCCTATCTCTTTCCATTAACTTGGCTTTGATTTCCTTCTCCTTATTTGCCTCCTTTTGGGCTCTTAGGGAGATTAAATGATGGACTCTTTTATTCAAATATTCGATCTCTTGAGACATCTTATCCTCATCAAGGAAGTTTTCTTCAGAATCACATGCATTAATTTGATCTATGTCAATTAGACTAATGTTCCCATCTATTGTCCTAAGAACTGAGTGCCTAATTACATTTGAACTGGTTCTATCTTTTGGAGAAACACTAGCATGAGATAGATCTTGATTTAAAATAGGTGCATCATCAATATTTCCAAATAATTCAGAATGGAAACCTAAAATATCATGCTCCAAATCTCTAGAAGATGAATTAGACTTTGCATAGACAGGTCGATCAGGCATCTTACCAGTATTATTGTTTTTCTGCACCCACACAGCAATTTATGGCTCATGCAACACAGATCTCTTCTGACCTCTTCGTGACTGTTCTGGCAGACCTTCTTGCATGAGTCGATCAGGCATCTCGCTTGTGATCTCGTGTTCTTGTTTCTTTGCATCTCGCTTGTCTTCTTTTTAGAAAACTTGTATCTCACAAGGACTGGTTCAATAGTAACAGAGTCGCCACCCACAAAACTATGGGAAAATTGAAAACAAGCAGTCTTACCCACAAACACACAACAAATTTTTTTACAAATCTCGGCATAGATCGGTATTTATATCTTTGTTATAACTCTCCCCAGCAGAGTCGCCACTTTTGTTGTCTTCAAAATCTAATTCCCTTTAATATCCTTAGAGTAATATGATTTGAGCTTGGTGCAGAAGAGACATCAAAGATAAGGAAATTCTCAAGACAACATATGACAAGGTTTGATTAAACCTTCTACACTTCGGGCTTCCTCGGAGCCCAGGTGGGTGTACCTTTGTGAATTAAATTCACACTTTCAAACATAAACCCACAGCAAACCATTCCAGAAAACTAGTGGATTTAATCACCTTGAAATCAACTGAAAACAAAGGATGGAAATTGTACTTAAATTCAGCATTTCGATCAACAAAGCATGCAATAAACAACTTCAATTAATACCAGTGCCTTATCCAAGGTCACAGAGTCATCTAAACTCAAATAAAACTCCTTAAACAATACATCTTTATACTTCTCATTGGCTTGGTTTCCATTAATCCTTATATATGCCTGACACATACAAGAATTCAAGCATTCCAAACTAAGCTATGGTCCTCAAAATTCAAAGTTCCTCCCAAAGAATTTACTGGTATGAGTGATCTCGTGTATTTAATTTCTCTCCTAAAGAGAAAAGCTAACAAACACTTATACTAAAATTGCTTTGCAATTCCATTTTAAATAGAACAACCCTGGATTATTTAGAATGAAAACAGTAAATAAATTTGTGAACAAACTTGAAGACAACACAAAGCATTACTCAAAATCGATGGCCTGTATATTGATATTCAGTTCAAGAAATATTACAATAAATTCTAATTCTCCATTAAACTTAGAAAAGCTCAGATAAATTTCTGCAGTGTTTTTTAATAAAATTTTGTGATCCCCCTTCCTATAGTCCTGGTATCCATTTATAACAACATGGATGCACAAAGCTTCGGACTTCTCGAGGAGAGTTTGTTACAATCATTTCTTTTCAAAAATAAAGAGGTTACAAGTTTTCTGCAAAAAACAGTTACAAGCTCTTTTCAGACTTTGCAGTCTTTTCAACAGGCTATTCAGTTGCAACCTCTTCTATCTTTTCAGGGGTGCTCTACAACTGTTCCGGATCATGGGTGGCATACTTAATTTCCCACTCACTATATATCTCTTCTGTCGGCCATGAAAAATTAATCACATAATCTTTAATCTTAGTCAACCTTTTCCAAGAATTTCTCAGTTTGTTGACTTCTGAATTAAGAAAACCATAATGTGATTTAATTTTCTCTATTTCCTGTATTGTCACAACAAAGAAAGAAGTATCATCAAGATCAATGATTCCTTTAACCCTTGCTGACAATTTAGCTTCTATCTCCTTAAGCCATATTTGCTTGTCTTTTAACTGATCCGAATTAGCAAAAATTCCTGGGAGCAACTCAAAAATTTGATCAGTGTATTCCTTCTTACACAAATTAACCTTTCTATCCACATTATCCACTTCTGTTGCCAATTGCATTAAGACTTTAGCGACATCAGAAGTGGATTTGATAATAGGATTGGCTCTTGCTTCATCACTGGATACACACATGAACTCTAGATCTTGCTCCCTAGGCCTCCATCTGTCAAAAATGGGTGTCAAAATGGCCTTATCTCTCCTTAGCTCATTCCATATCTCCATAATTTTTCCCACATTGTTGTAAAGAAATGAGGCATTTATTGTATCTGCAAAACTGGAGATTGTGGCCCTTACCTTTTCCTCATATTTCCCTGCATATAAGGCCTGAGCCTATTTCAGGTTTTCTAGTTCTTGTGGAGTAATTTCAATCATTTGAGAGCTGGAGGGTACTAGAGATGGTGGAAATTCAATGATAGGGCTAGTAGGCAGAGGTCTTGCAGGAGAAGAGGAAATCATCAGTGTTGAAGACTCACCTTGTTGGTGTTGTCCCATCAACTGGCTTTGCAACTTAGCAATGATGCTATCTTTACCTCTCACCTCCTCCTTGGCACTGTTATAGGCGTTCAAAACTGTTTCCAACTTAATTTGGAGGGCCTCTTTTTCTTTAGCTTCCTTCTCTGCCACTGCAACACTGAATTTTGCAGTTTCTAACATAGTGCTAGTAGCCTCTACTAACCTTGTACTCTGTAATCTCTTTACCATCATTCCACCAAGGTAACTTGACCCTAGGGTGTCTTTGCCTTTCTTGCTCTCATTTCTCTTGAGAGACCACATGACTAGTGCAGCATTATCCTTATTGAAGGTAACCCCTTCCATGGGTTTGGTCTCTTTTCTTACTGCATCTAACACCAGGGCATCTGCAATATCCCACTCTGGTAAGATAAGCACTCCAGCTTGTGCTACCATATCTCTTCCCTGCTCAGGGGTGATGGTTTTGAATTCCTCCATCATCTCTTATTTCATTTCTTCCTCCACTGAGGTTGGATCTTTATTGGGCTGCTCAGCCTTTCTTGTCTCACATCTAGCATTATATCTATCTATATGTTGTTTCCAAATGAATTGCATAAATGCTTCCGATGTGACAAAGTTGTCATCAGCTAAAAAGGCACTACTTGCCTTTTTTATCTCAGGATCCCACTCCTGGCCTTTGAGTTCAGTGGAGGTAATATCCATTTCAACATCAATGGGCTCTTCTGGCATCCCTTCCTCCACTTCATCATAGGTGTATGCAATTTCCCCTAAGCTACCCAACTGCAAGAGGTGTTCAGCTGTTGCTTGTTCATCTCCTATATGGATAGGGGATTGGGATGGGGAATACAAGGGTGTATCTGATTGCACTTCCTTCCCCACCCTTTGCTTCTTTGGGTTGTCTTGGATGTCAATGACATCTTGTATCTTCCTCTTTCCTTTGGATGAAGAGGGTTCTCCTGCTGTAGGCACCAACACACTGTAACCTGATTTCTTATGCAATGTGTAATCACGAGGAGGAATTGCTTTGCTGGAAGCTAACCTGCTTAGGATCACTCTGGCCTTTTTAGGGTTTCTCTTAATCACAACTTCCCTCTTCTCCTTTAGTGTTTGCATCACATCTTCAAAGCAAACAATCAAAAATTTTATTTTTTCTTCTAATCGGAAGAAGCTAGACAATGGGTCATAGCTAGCATCAAACTGATGCACAAAATCCAAGGCTTTCTTATAAGCCACCCACTTTTCTTTCCTTAGTTCCTGCTCGTCTAGATCAAATTCATTTCTGATGAGGTCTTTAGGAAATTGGAATTGATGAGGCCTACCTCTGCATGCTACCTTCTTCCTAATCACACCGTTGAAGAAGTCTTCTGGATCAGCACACCTGGACACTGCAGTGGATAAATGATAAGGTTTGAGGAAATCCTCAAAGCAATTCCAGCCTCCCTTTGTTATTACGAATTGGTGGGCTATTGTAGCTGTAGGGAAAATAGTCCCTTTACCTCTATCTGTCAACGCTGCCTCTTGTAGGCGACCAATTTGCCTAAGGATCTCCGCTATTCCCACTTTGAGAGGGACCTGGTAAGGTAACAAAAATGGAGTACCCCTAAAACCAAAAACTCTAAAAACTGTGGAGACTAGATATAAATACATGTCGCCCCAGTTATGAATAATTTTGATGTTCTCTGCGAATTCTTTTGGCCTTATGAATTCCAGAAGAACCTTGGGGACTCTTGGGTTATCAGAGTAGAGGAGAGTCCTTATTTTGGATGCAAAATATTTATCAAAGTTTAAGAAACTAGCATCCTCTTTGTCCCATGACAATACAGTACTCCATAATTGTACTGGCATTTTTTCTCCTTCCTTCTCCTTAGCCAGGTCTAGTCCACTGGCGAAATAATCACCACCTTTGAAGAGAAAAAGGTGCCTTAAGAGTGAATACCATCTGAAAGGTCTATCCACCTTTCCATTCTTTATTCCTATCAACCCTCCATGGATAGCATCGACAATGAAAGAGGCATAATCAAATGTGATAGCAAGAGAAGGATTCAAAATCTAGGCAATCATTAGCAAGTAATGATTGGGCATATTTGCTTCAGCATCCTCTCCTAGAGCTTGACAAAGTGCCCAATACATTCCTTTAGCCCTCAGGGTAAACATACTTAATGAGAAGGGCTCTTGTGTGTTGGGTCCTACAACTGTTAAGCCTCCTATTTTCACAAAAAGTTCCTTGAGAGGCTCATTCCTGAGATGACTCCTCTGTGCACCATAAACTTGGGCTAATGCTGTGAAATTTATAGGTTCCAGGAAGTTTGTGAACTCATTAAGTCCAAATGCTGTCCTAAATTCTTCAGCATTAATTTCCACAAGGGTTTTCCCATTTACATCCTGGATGCATCTTGTGACTGGATCATAATTTAATGCCATTTGGGTTAGCAGGTCTGTATCCATGAATACCCCTGGGACTACTAATTTCCCAACATCTAGTTCCCAGATACTATTTTGAGGAGCAGGAGAATTTCTCATTCCAAATCCAACTTGAAACAACCCCAACTCGGACAGCCCAACCTGTGGGTCTCTCAGCCAATTACCTTTGTCATACAATCCTTCTCCTATCTTTAGACAGGGAGCCCTTGGCACTAACTCTTTGGCCTTTGATGCTTGATTGGTTGATAACATCAACTGTTTCAAAAAATCATCACATACACTTCTTTCTAAATAGTTAACCTTGCCGGAAAATTCCCTTTTAGGAGCCATTTTGAAAATGCAAGAAAATGAATATGACTCTTAAACCATCCCGCAACAAAAGAATTATCTTACTTAAAACACCACACAAGAATTGCTACAAAAATATGAGAGAACCTGATCTTTGCTTGAAGGAATTTTCTCTGCAACTGAACCGACTTGCTCTATATCTGAAGAAGATAACTCTATGTCTGCTCTTCTGCAAAATCTTTTAAAAGATATCTTCACTTGGTAGTTAGGAAATCAAATATTTGTACTCAGGGCCTTAACTATAACATTGATTCCGCATGCTCCGGCCATCCCTTCGAAATTGAATTCATACGAGAATTCATAGTTTTCGCTCCAACGGGTCAAAACATTCCTGCAAGTGTTCCATTTTGCTCTTTCGCAACTTCGCGAAGCATAACTATCGGGCAGCTTAGTCCTGCGAAATAGCACCGACCGTTCGATCAAAAGAAACTTGATCAAGTGTTAGATTAACTGACGGCTTTGGCCTTTTTCTGGGTCCTACTTTTTTATTGGCTGCATAATACCACGTGGCATCGAATCATTGGCCTTGAAATTCCCTTCGCATTCCACTTAATACTGGCCGCGTGTCATTCTTTTATACCGACGTTTCCACCTTGGCGAGCCCATACTTTCTTCTTAGACCTTGTGTCACCATGATACGTGGACGGCTCTCGTTCATTCTCGCTATTTCGTGGGCATAAAGAGTGAGCACTTTACCCTTGCGAAATAGCACCGACCGTTGGATCATCTCATAAGCTGATCGACATTTAATCCTTTGAAAAGGCTCTTAGGAGGGGTGGGCCCGCTGACTCTTCGTGAACACCTGGCATCCAGTCACCTGCGGCACTAATTTTTCACTCTGTCATTCTCCAGAAGGAAACCATGGGGGCCCCACTTTCGTCTCAAGAGCTCTATCGTCCAGGTCATCATCATGACACGTGGACGGCTCTCGTTCATTCTCGCTATTTCACGGGCATAAAGAGTGAGCACTTTACCCTTGCAAAATAGCGCCGACCGTTGGATCATCTCATAAGCTGATCGACATTTAATCCTTTGAAAAGGCTTTCAGGAGGGGTGGGCCTGCTGACTCTTCGTGAACACCTGGCATCTAGTCACCTGCGGTGCTGATTTGTCACTCTGTCATTCGCCAGAAGGAAACCACGAGGGCCCCACTTTCGTCTCAACAGCTCTATCATCCAGGTCATCATCATTAGATGTGGATGGCTCTCGTTCATTCTCGCTATTTCGCGGGCATAAAGAGTGAGCACTTTACCCTTGTGAAATAGCGTCGACCATTGGATCATCTCATAAGCTGATCGGCATTTAATCCTTTGAAAAGGCTCTAAGGAGGGGTGGGCCCGCTGACTCTTCGTGAACACCTGGCATCTAGTCACCTGCGGCGCTGATTTGTCACTCTGTCATTCACCAGAAGGAAACCATGGTGACCCCACTTTCGTCTCAACAGCTCTATCATCCAGGTCATCATCATGACACGTGGATGGCTCTCGTTCATTCGCGCTATTTCACGGGCATAAAGAGTGAGCACTTTACCCTTACGAAATAGCGCCGACCGTTGGATCATCTCATAAGCTGATCGGCATTTAATCTTTTGAAAAGGCTCTCAAGAGGGGTGGGCTCACTGACTCTTTGTGAACACGTGGCGCCCTGTCACCATTTTACTCGCTGTTAACAACCAGTTGGATCATCTATGTGGCATGCCATGTGGTTTTCACTATTTCGCGGGGTATAAACTATGCGCAACTTCGCTTAGGGAAATAACGCTAGCTGTGGATCCATCCGCGAGATGTGCACTAGTTACTGGGCCCGACAACTTTAGAAGAAAAACATACAAGGCATAAAAATTTTCAATTGATCAACGTAACCGCCTAGGCAAATAACAAGGGGGGACACTTCCTACGACCCCACGACCCATAACTTAAGTGAATAAAGTAACGACAGATTAGAAATCAGAGGGTTTAAAACAAATAAGATAGGATCTAAAATCAAAAACCCTTAAACCCTTAAGGTCTAGAACAAAGCTGAAGCATTTGGAATTACACCCTACTTGAAAAATTCAACATACCATAGCCAATCATGGGAAAAGAATAACCCAATTTTAATCAGTGATAACACACCAAACTTCATCATCAAATCCACACCAAAAGTACTGATATCAATGACTTTGTTTAAAGTATATTAATATTTTCCTCCTTGAGAAAAAGACTGAAAACAACTTCATTAGATGCCTAGCAAATCATTTCAAATAAGCGATCCTTGATTGCTTAAATAGAATAAACATCAGTACAATGACACAGAGACAATACAAGTCTGAGTTTAAATTCTCTAGGCTATATATTTCATTCCTCTATCAGAAGGTTACAAGTACTTCATATTTGACCTAAAAATTGCTAAAACAAAGGCCTATATTAATTTTGCCAGAGTTTAGCTACAAAATTGTGTCCCCTTTTCTAGGTAGCCTTGGCATTCTTTTATAGAAATTAGGATGCAACAAGCTTCAGACCACCTAGAAGAAAGATATTACCCTAATAGTCATTTAATGCAAAAGTTCCATTATAGTTGAAGGAGAAATCTAACATTCCTTCTGGGATGCGTGCCTCATTAATTCACTGGGCATTCACTTGGGAAATGGCCGAAAGGGTAGGCTCTTATTACCCAAAAATGGTTACAATAATTGACAGCTTCATAATACCGGTGGATCATCTTGTGCTAGAGCATTGATGAGTTCTTATCACAAAGTGGTGCACTATTATGTTCTTTGCATATCTCCCTATAGATCTCCTGGGTACCTCTCACCAACCCATTTTCATCTTGAAGCAATGTCATATGCAACTTGCATAGCTCTACCGATATTTCTTTTGAATATTTAAAAACTCTTTGGCGCCAACGGATCAGGAGGCTTTCCCTCTAAGCACTTTTCCTTTAGTCACCAACTCGTGGCTAGTAGCCACTGAGCAACTTTTTGTTGCGACTTGGCGACAACTGTAGATCTTCTTTGAACTTGCTTGTTCTTTACTTCCTCCAAACTGCTCTTCCTTTCTATCAGGACCCACCGCTTGGTCGCCAAGTCATAGATTTTATCCATCAAGTGACTTTCCATTATGACTTGGTGACAACCTTTGATCTGCCCTAACTTGTCTAGTTTTTACCTCGCTTGAGCGGCTCCCATTATTACTTTCTCTTCTGGCAGGCCCAACACATGGCACATCCTGATTGGCTCTGAGGTCCCAGTCCTACCGCCTCAACATGGTCTGGACTCACAGCCAAAATGAAACCATGACCATCCGATGAACCTTGATTTTCTCTCTTAGCGGGCCCTAGCACTCGACTCGCCAAGTAGTAGTGAATAAACATCGCATGTCTTCTGATCGTGGTATAGTGACCACCATCGGATCAACTCGACCGACTATTGGATCTTTCTCAACCCACTCAATCCTTATCTCTTTCTGATTTTCTCTCTCTTATGCCATGGTGTCATCACGTGGCACCTCCCGATTTGCTTATGAGGTCTACCTAGGCACCACCAGTCTATCAGGCTTGCCACGCATCAGCCTCTGGTTTGTCACCTGATCCACCACATGGCACCCTTTGATTGGCTCTGGAACTTACAACTGGGTGCCACCTATCGTGAGGGTATTCATTTTGGGCTCTCCACTCTAACACCTTAGCACGGCCTCCACTAACCACTGAAATGAATCGCCTGCCATAATCGCTAGCATTAACTATCGGCCATGGTTCACCGCTAGTGGTTTGTCACCATGTTGCGGATTTTAATAGTTGAGCATCTTTATGTCACGGTATAGCAATGGCTATCAAATCTGTCGCACCATCGCCCAATCTTCTTGGACTTGTAGGCTAGTTAAACTCCCCTTTTGCTGCAAAATTAGGCCACTATGAGATGTGTGCACACATGGGGGAGGGGCACTGGGCTGAGCTTCCACCTTGCCAAAAGCCCGTAAGCTTTGACACTTATTATGTATAGGACTTTGCTTTTAAATACTAAAATGCTCCTCCCTGCAGCCAATGTGGGATAAATGGTCTACGCCTGGCCTTTTGCTTGAAAACCCTATGGGTCCTTTTCTTTGTCACGCGACTCCTGCCATTTGCTTTTGCCTAAAGGTTTTTGAGCCTCTTTAAGAACCACGCAGAGGCACTAGTAATACACCAACCAATTGCATTTACTTGGAATTTTTGCATGAGGGGAGGATGCAAACTGGCTATTGTTTTTTCCTTCCTTGAAATGAATCCTTATCGATCTGACCCATTATGTAGTCCTTTGATAGTAGATGAAAAAATTAGAAATGGGCCTTCCAAATTCATCAAAATTTTATAGGTCCCAACACATGCATTCATGTTGCATATCAGATGCTAAGGAATAATGTGAAGTATGATTTATGTGAATGGATGAGGAGTGAATTGATGTTGAACCTTGGTAAGATCAAAGGAATCAAGAAAGGTACATTTACATATGGAAATTTGATTGTTTATTTAGTGCTTTACTTCTTGAATGAGCTACCTAGTCTAGGGAAGAAGCATTGGGCTCATGACATACTGGTAGGTATCCAGATCAAAGAAGCAATCACTGGTCTTGATACCGGTAGAGATGAGAAACTTTGGGGGTATTTCAAGACATTACAAGAAAACATGAGGCAAAGGGAGATAATATCAAAGAACATTGTGGAGAAGTATTCCATTGATATCTATTTCATGGTAAAAACTAATGAAATTCTAATGGAAGCAGTTAAACCTAGGAAAATATGGATTACTGAGCTTGGATATGAGGTGGATGATAGCATTTTTGAGCTCTATGCAAAAATGTTGTTAGATGCCTCATTAGATGATAAGACAGAGCATTTTGGTATAGTAGGAGATAAGGCTCTTGAAGTGAAAACCAGTTTTAACAAGCAGAGAAGAGAGAAGAAAATAGAAAAGATGTTTGCATATGTACAAGATGTAATTTATAAGATAGACACTCAACTAGGTTCAAAATCCAAACAGGAAGCTAAACCGCCAGAGGTTGGTACTACAGAAGTGAAGAAGCCACAAGTTCACATTTCTCCTATCACTTCTAATTCTAATTCTGAGGATAATGAACCTCTGGCTTTCAGAAGGGTACAAAGTAAGAATGTGATAAAACCACCGGTAGAGCAGAAGAAGGCAGAGCCTAGGAGGAGACTTGTTAGAAAGGCAACTAAGCCTACTGCACCTCCACCACTAGCAAGGAAGCCTATGCAAAAGAGGAAACCAGTCACACCGACAACCACAAGAAAAAAGAAGAAGGGTGATGATACTGTAACCAGTGAGACCACAATGACATGTGCTGAGCTTATTGATGAAATTACAAAAGATGGAATATTGAAAAATGTATCAAAGTATTCTGAAGATTTAGAAGAGAATGAGAAAAATGAATTAGAAGAGGCTATTTTGTTATATATAGACATTTATAAGAAAGCCTTAGTTGAAATTTTGAAGGAGATACCTTTATCCTTATATAATAAACTTGAGGGTAGGAGACTTGGTGTTGTCAAGAGATATAGGGAGATCAAGGAAGTAACACTTTTGGAATTCTGTGGTGCTATAAATAATGAAGAAATGAAAAGATGCATAGATACTGCAAATAGGGCATTTTTTTAGTAGTAAACCCTGACAGATAAGCCTTATGATGGGGAGAGTAAATGAGGTTATAAATGAGACTAGTAAGGGATGGACCAAATTCTTTCATAAAAACCCAGACTTTCTCACATCTCAAGAAGAATTTGCAAGGGCGACATCTTCCACCATTCCTAAAAAATCAAAAGGGAAAGGTATTTTGGGCAGTTCAACTACAATTTTGACACAACCAACAGTAACTATAGATATTTAGACACAATCGACAGTTAAGGAGAGTATACAGTCTATATCGGCACAGACCATTTTTGAGCAAGGAAATATATAGGACACTATAAATACTATGGATAATACTCCACCAGTAGTAACTGACACTGCACCAAGTGGCGAAGCCACCGGTGCAAAAGAGGTTGAGATGAACAAGGTAAAATCAATTGAGTCCATACCGATAGGTAAAACTGATTCCCCAACAAATATATTGGCAATTGGCACTTCTTAGGTTGAGAAGAAATTAGTGTCTAAGTAAGTCCAACTAAATTGATGATGGTGGCTACTCAGAAATTACAAGGAAGGTACTATAGATAAAGGAATAATTGATCAATCGGTCATAGTGTTGCACAAATTAATACATGACTGTCATATTGAAGATGGAGCAAGCCCTTTCAGCAAGCTCAAGACTCTAACAGAACATATCTCCAACAATTTTCAATCTCTGAGGCAGATTGCAGACCGACAAGCTTTGGATTAATTCACACCAGCTAAAAGAATAGCTTTTGATTAGATTATAGAAACAGAGAAGAAGAAAATTGAGGACAAACTTGTTTCTATTGAGGTTTGTTTAAAACAATGTACAAATATCTACAGAGTGTGTTGTAACATAGAAATTTTTATGGCTAATGTAGATTTTAGATTAAAGGAGTTATATGATAAGATAGCTAAAATTGATAACTCTTTTGATGGACTGACCACATCTGTTGATGGACAAATTTTTTCCTTGGAGAACCAAATTTTTTCTTTTGAAAAGGAGAGAAAAAATCATGCGAAGAGAAAGAAGTTTAAGGGGACTAGTAAGTCCTAGATTAGATTCATTAGGTGTTCATAAGAGAGAGAGAGTGTATGGATATGATAGCTAAACCCACACCAATAGATGTCCAAGAGAAGGAAACACATGCCCATTTACTAAGTGTATTAGCATCCATCTCTGATACTTTTAGAACCGGCTGGGATACATATCTTTAGTTATTACAAAAGGCATACCCAGAAATCTTGAAGATGACTAAGATCCAATGAAACTAATAGAATTCTTTTGTTATGAAATTCTTTCAATTCTTTCACTAGTCTTTGGCATTAATGTCAAAGGGGGAGTATGCATATATGTGAAAAATATTAGAGAATACTAGACAAAACACATGGGAAGTGTTAGATAATTGGTTACTCCCAAAGACACTGAGAGGAGGGGGTGAATTAGTGTCTGACTGATAAATAAAAGATTTAAATTTATTTGCAATTTTGTAATTGAAATTAATATACCGGTAAGCAAACAATAATGCAGTAAAGAGAAACAAAAGAATCAACATCAATGCACACCATAGCACATATATTTTGGCGAGGAAACCCAGTAAGGGAAAAACCTCAGTGGGATTTGTGACCCACAATATTTACTCACTGGCCAATATGAATAAATATTACTTAGTAAAAAAGGGGCCTACACATGTAGGAAGGCCAACTGCCTAGAGCTCACTACTCAATAACAAAAGTGGAGTCTCACTGACTACAACATCACACTGATGTAAACACAAAATTGAACTCTTACAACTTGCATCAAAATGTTGGATGAGTTCTCTGTTATGCTCTGTCTGATACCGGTTCTGCCTCTGCCAAAAACCCTAGTCAGTATGTTGTTAATATTACCGCTTACTTCATATATTCATTACATACCAAATGACCTACAAGAACTCATAAATATATGAGTCTTTACAATACAACATGTCAGCCATAGAATTAAAATTTATATTACAATATATTTCACATAAGCAATACTATTGTCAAGTCGGCCTGGAATGTCGGTATGATCTGCTCTTTGTGTAAATTGGATGCCGGTGTGAATAAAACTTGTTATATCTGCTAGTGCCAGTAGGTGAAGTCTATTGCCGGTTGAACCTATAGAACCTTGTTGAACCTTGTTTCCATCAATGACAACATCTACCTTTCTCATCTAAGTGTATAATGCCAACAATCTCCCCCTTTGGCATTGATGGCAACACTCATGAGAAAAATAAAAAACCAAAAACTGAGAGTGCTCCCCCTGAGCAAATGATCTCCTTCTGTTCACTTTTCACCATGCCTTACTCTGTACATTTTTATCACTATATCACTTCCCCTTTGACATCAATGACAAAGGATGTCAAAATTATCAAAAATTCAAAAATTACCTAGATACCTGAAGTCTGTTATGAACAATCTGAAAAATATTTGTAAGAACTAAGTTAAGACCTTGCAGAAACTTTGTACTGTCGGTAATTATTGCTTCAGTCTGCCTGATCATCCCAGTAAGATAGTGCATTTATTGTTCCGATGATCTGTCTCTTTGAATTGTTGCCTTGGATAGTGCATTCTGGTGACTTATTAGATTGTCCAATCTTGGACCAAGCTTATTCTTCAACTCCCGAGTTTTCATTTTCAATCTAGCCTTTTCTTTTTCCAGATTTTCAATCTTTTCCTCATATATTGCCATTTCTTGATCTAATACTGATGTTAGTTTTGAAGAACCAATTATGTTATCTGCAATATCATTAATCTCCTTCTAAGTTTTCCTAATTTGCTCATCAATATCTTCTGTTAAATGATGAGGTTTGCAAGCTTCTTGGTATAATTCCTTATATTCCAAAATAGTGGAATTCAATGTCGGTAACAATGAATCAATCTATTGTGTACAATCCTTTATGGTTTTACTAAATAATTCTTCCTTTTCTTTATTAACTCTTTTTTGAATAGTCTCCTCATTTATTTTGTCTAATATCTGAATGTTAGTAGAAATGACTTTAGACAATGTATCCAATTTACCTATTGAGCCAACAATGTGATCTACCTTGCACCCCAGTGCAATCATCTGCAAAATTGGTAGAGATTCATATATAGCCTTGAATGTTAAGGAATTGCACTCATTTATTTTCTTTATAGAATCCAAAATTACTTCAGTGACGGTTGCTAGTTTGAAATCTATAGTGGAAGTATTGGGAGAAGTGCTAGGTCTTGCATTAAGTTTCTTCTCTTCTCCTATTATCTATTCAGCTACCTTAACCACTTCCTTATCCTCATTCTTATTCTTATTCTTTGTTGGTTCAGATGCTATCTATTCTTTTTCTTTATCTGTCAGCATCTCAACATTCCGTTGAGTGTCAACTACCTTGACTGGTGAGTTAGAGATCTCAACATTTATAGATTCAAATTTCTTCTCCTCAAAACTTTCTGAAATAGAGGTATTATCCATTACAATATTGATGTCCCGAGTGTCAACATTCATTGTAAATAGAATGTTTGACTCAGGATCAACGTCATCTATTTTTACTTCCTTTGATATCTTTTCTTCAGACTGATTCTGTACATCTGTCGGTGTCTCTACTGCCAGTGGGGTGTCTTGAGCCGATGGGGGTAAGTTATCTTTTATTGTGAAGTTAGGTACACTTCCAACCTTATTCTTTCCTTTATCTCCTTTTTGGTATACCTTAGTAAAAGATTTTTTGACCTTTTGTCTTTCTTTTTCTTCTCTTTTCTCTTTCTCCACAAAGAAAATATCACATTTATCTGCTGTGTCATCTGCTATTTCCTTTATTTTGTCGGCCATGGGGCTTACTTGCTGGTGACCACTTGCAAAATAGTTGGGTTAGCTTCAGCTATCAATTCATCAGTTTCTTTTTTAGATTTAACTAGATGAATAGCCAATAGTACTTCAACCTTCAATTTCTTATCCAATTCCATAGTAGACATTCTTTTAGCTTCAAGTCTCAGATATAAGTCATTAGGGAGAACATCAATATCTTCAATAAGAACTTTCTTATATATATATATAAGTACAAAATTATTCTCTCTTCAATAGTGTCTTTATCTGAATCTTTAAAAGAATGATAAAACTTACTAACATTACTGAGATTTCCATCCTGAGTTATTTCATTAACAAGCTCTTTCGGCGAAAGAGTATCAGATACCTTTTGTTCCGGTTTCTTCTGTGTAACCTTCTTCTTCGGACCACTAGGCTCTCTCACAACCTGTTCTTTCTTTCTAACTGTCCTTGTCTTCTTAGGTGATGGAGTGGGTACCGGTGAGGATTTTCTCTTCTTCCTATCCACCCTTTTAAATTCTGCATCCTTGTCACTATCAGAGCCGGATGAGGTAACAACAAGGGAAAAATGTGTTACCGGTTGTTGTTCATATTCTCTTTATTTTGCAACAACACCACTCATCGGATCAAGTTTCAACAATCCTTTTGTAACAACTTCAACAAACTTCAAAGCATCTTTCAATATTTAATCTCTTTTCTTCCTTTTCTTAGGAATATCAACATCTTTTTCTATGGTCTCAGTGGTGCCAAAGATCTTTCCACTAGGTTCCGGTGGTGCATCTAGAAGTATCTTGGCATAAGATTCCAAAATGTTTGAGTCCACTTCATATCCCATCTTAGTTACCCAGACAGTTCTAGGTTTAACTACCTCCATCCATATTTCATCTCTTAATAACAAAGCATATCTGTTTGTCATATTTATCAACAATATTCTGAAGGATTCTTTCCCTTTTCTTTATTTAGCTTGAAAGTTTTTGAAGTAATCCTTTACTTGCTTGTCTCCTTCTAAACCTATGCCAGTAATTGCCTCCTTAATCTATTTTCCAATAGGAATATCATAGGCAAAGTCTTTGTGGCCTATACCGGGAATCTCCTTTGAGAAGTATAGCATTAAACATACAAGTATATTCCCAAATTTGAAGGTTCCCTTTTTGTCACCTTTATTTTGTCCAAATTTTCTATCAATTCATCTTTCAACCACTCACAAATGTCAATTTGAGCATTGTTCTTTACCATCTCATAAGCACTATGAATGCATAGACTAGAAATAGAATTCAGTCTATTTGTATGAGCAACCTTATATCCAATAACCATACTGGCATATTTAACATTGTTATCAGTTATGTTGCTAACCTTGGGTGATCTATTATTAGATGTGGCACCAGTTAAGTTCATAACCTCTTTGTTTGGAATTTTCTTTTCTTCTCAGGCCTTGTGCCGGTAGAGGGTAAACCTGTAACAACCCTAATTGCTTCCTTGGTGATTTTGTAAATTGACTCTAGCCATAAGAATTCACCGTGAACTCTACTAAGAACATATCAAACAATTTCATCTTCGAATTCAAGCATAGGAAGGATTTCTACGAACCCTAAATATTCCACAATCTTATGTTTAGGTTTGATTACACCTTGTTTATTTTTTATGACATTCATGAACATGTTCTTTATATCCTCAGACCCTAAATCTTCAATGTTAGAGTGAATGTATGCCGTAGGGTCTTCTACAAATGCAACTCCCTTTGGAATTTTTGAAAATGCACCAATAGAGTCATCCATCTTAGCTATCTTAAGGATTATCTTAAAGACTGGTCTAGGACGTTTGATATTCTCCACAACAGTAGGGCTTGCAATGAATTCAAGAACAAAAGATGAAGAAGCCATATCATAAAATAAATACCTTTTAAGTGAAAACCTTGGATGCCCTGAAAATCTTTGCTTCTTTGCCTTATGAATGTCGGTGCTCTACTATGTGCTCTTCAAATACTTAAATGCTTGGTGAATCAAAATGAGAAATTTCAATGCTTTATAACCAAAAAGTTAACTTAACAACCGCATTAAATACTTCGTTGGTTAGTGAATTTCCATTGTAACTCAACATATGTGTCAGTAAAGAAGAATTATGACTTCTTACCACCATCTGAGGGTAAAATGCATTATCTTCAATTAGTTTCCTTACCCCTAAGGATTATTCCTTAGTTAGATGAAGAATCTCCTGCCAGTGCACTATTTCTCTGTTCTATCGGTGTAGAGCCAGATTCATCATTTATCTGATCTCTCTTCTTGACCCATTGTTTAGAGAATTCTTGCTTGATTTCATTCACCTTTTCCTTTCCTTTGTCATTAGATCCTATGTTGTTTGTCAGTACATTCTTGCTTCTACAAAATCTTGCAATATGTCCAATCTTGTTGTATGCATAACAGGTTACATTCTTTCTTTGAATAGCTTTTCCATAACCTTGCCCAGTTTGAGTTCTCCATTGATTAGATAGATGTCCAAATCTACCACAAGCATATAATTTTACATTAATTCTACAATTGTTTGAGTTATGACCATGTTTATTACATTTAGAACATTGTCCGATGGATGGGATTGTATTATGATTATTCCTATATCTAGACTGATTTTCTCTATGACCAAATTTGTTGCAATTAAAACATTTCCCATTGAATTTATAAGCATTGGGTTGCCTTACTGGTTTGTTGTGATCATGATTATTTGTAGTTCCAGAACTTTCTCCATGTTCAAATCCAAGTCCAACTGTTTCTCCATCAGGTTTTTGACTTTTCAGCATATCATCAAGCTTGTCTGATCTCTTTTTGAATTTGTCCTTGTATTCATTTATAGTGACCAACTCACCTTCCAGAGTGCTAACTTGTCTCATAAGTTCCTCTTTGTCATGTTGCATTTGAATCAACTCAATTTTAAGCATATCATTTTCATAACTAAGCCTTGTAGATTCATCTGATCTTTCATTAAGTCATCTGGCCAAATCTTCCTGATTCTTCTTTTTGTCTTCAACATCCTTACATAGTCTCATGGTTAAATCTTGCATCTCATTCTTCATGTTACTGTTCTCTTGTCTCAGTTCCTCTGCAATATCTCTGAGAGTTTCTTTTTCTTCATCATCTTGTTTTTGTAATTGTACATGTAATTCTTTTCTCTTATTTTGTGCTATGACCAGGTTTCCTTGAAGTGCTTTGTGTTAGGCTCAATATGGAAAGCTAATGTACTGAGAGGGGAGGGGTGAATCAGTACTTCAAATCCTTTTGTCAACAATATCTTCACTGTTATGCATAAACCACAAACTACTATAACATAACATAAAGCTAAAACAAATAAATAACAATCATACATGATTCACTCCATAACACATATATTTTGGTTACGCGGAAACACTTGGTTAGAGAGAAAAACTGCGGTGGGGATGGAACCCACAACTTCACTACTGCAATAATAAAGGTTGCTCAGTTAGAGCTACATGTTTAGCTATTTCTGATAGCTTACCCTGTTAGGAGTATCAAGATCATTAGATCTACCTTGCTAAAGGATTTTACAACACTTATTCTAACTGTTGTACCTGGTTAAAGGCTTTACAATTTATAGACTTTGTTAGAGTCTTTTACCCTGTTAAATGTTTCTCTTACAACTTCAAAATACAATAAAATCTTTACAAATATCTACAACTTTACATCTGGAATATTATAGCAGATTCTATGTGCTCAAAATGAGATTACCTACTTATAGAATACCTCGGTAACCCATAAAGTAACTCGGTAAACCCTTCTGTTTACTCTATTTTTTGACTATTCTTTGAAATCCTTCTCGGTGACCTTAGTGTCTCTGACAATCGCATTACTCAGTGCTTCCTTATCTATCACATGTGTCTTTCTTCACACACATTAATCTCTTCTTTTTTTCATATATATTTTGATCCTCAATTCATGTTGTATAAATAGATCTCTTATGTCGATGATCAGGTTCATTGCTTCGATCTTACAAACATGATTTATCGAATGAATGTTGCCATCAATGCCAAAGGGGGAGATTGTTGGCAATTGACACTCATTGGATTCACTTTCTTGTCATTGATGGAAACAAGATCAGATCAAAGTCATATACTAGCACTAGGAGGCATATACCAGTAGATACTAGCTTTAGAGCATTCAGGGCTACACTGGCACTGACACCAGCATCAATACTTCATTGGAAGCTGACATCAAGGAAGATTTACTTGATAAATCATTTTGTAATTATTGTCAAGGCTGACATTGAGTATCTTTTGTAAATGTAAGCTAACATAAGGCATATTATTTGTAATAGGTATATAGGTCAGCCTGCTAGGTTATTTTTGAGATACATGATAGAGAAGATATGAAATGTGAGGATATAGGAGAATATAGCAGAACTGTATGATGCAAAACATATGTATGAAGATCATTTTATATGCGAATTCTATATCATGCAATGATCTGTAGATAGCTTGGAAAGCATTCTTGGAGAAGAAGAGATACCGGTAGTAGTTCAGGGTTTATGAACTAGTACAGAGCAGAGACAGAACTAGAACTCTATCTAGCATAGCAGATGCATTCTTAAGTTCATTTTCAGTAATTTACTTTAGCAGAAAGCTTGTAGTCAGTGAGGCTCTTAGTGATGAGCAGTATGCTCTAGGCAGTGTGCCTTCCTGCATGTGTAGGCCCCTATTATATGTAATATCTTTTCATATGGCCAGTGAACTGATATTGTGGGTCACAAATCCCACCATGGTTTTTCCTCATTGAGTTTTTTCACGTATAAATTGTGTGTGTGTTATGGTGTTCATTTATGTGGATGGTTTATTTGCTTCTTGTTATATGTTTATTTGTTTACTAGTTTATATGTGTATGGTATAAAAGGTTAAAAATTGTTTGTATCAGTAGAACATTGATTCACCCCCCTCTCAGTGTTCTTGGATCCCAACAAAAGGGGTCATATGAAACAATATGACCCCTTAGGACTCAATATGACACCTTAGGACACCATAGGACCCATAATGACCCACTATGGTGTCATAAGAGGTAATATGTTGTCCTTGGCAGTCATATGGTGTCCCATGACCCCTTAGGATACAATATGACCCATAAAGACACAATTTTGTGTGTTAAGGGGTCATATGGTGTCCTAAGGAGTTGTAGGACACAATATGACCATTTAGGACACTATAGGACCCATAATGACCCAGTATGATGTCATAAGGGGTCATATGTTATCCTTAGGAGTCATATAGTATCTCATGACCCCTTAGGAAACCATATGACCCCTAACGATGCCATATGATGTCATAAGAGGTCATATGACCCATAACAACACTGTATAGAGTTGTAAAGGGTCATATTGTGTCCTAAGGGGTCATATGGTGTCTTAAAGGGGTCATATGACACAATATGACCTCTTAGGACACAATATGGCCCATAACAACACTATTTGGTGTCTTAAGGGGTCATATGGTGTCCTAAGGGGTCGTAGGACACAATATGACCCCTTAGGACACCATAGGACCCATAACGACCCAATATGGTGTCATAAGGGGTCCTATGTTGTCCTTAGGGGTCATATGGTGCCCCATAACCCCTTAGGACACCATATGACCCCTAATGACACCATATGGTGTCATATGACCCACAACAACCCCTAACGACACCATATGGTGTCATAAGGGGTCATATGACCCATAACAACATCGTATAGAGTCGTAAAGAGTCATATTATGTTCTAAAAGGTCATATAATGTCTTAAATGGGTCATATGACACAATATGACCCCTTAGGACACCATATGACCCATAACAACACAATTTGGTGTCTTAAGGGGTTAGATGGTGTCCTAAGGGGTCGTAGGACATAATATGGCCCCTTAGGACACCATAGGACTTATAAAAACCCAATATGGTGTCATAATGGGTCATATGTTGTCCTTAGGGGTCATATGGTGTCCCATGACCCCTTAGGACACAAAATAACCAATAACGACACAATTTGGTGTCTTAAGGGGTCATATGGTGTCCTAAGGGGTTGTAGGACACAATATGATCCCTTAGGACACCATAGGACATATAACGACCCAATATGGTGTAATAAGGGTTCATATGTTGTCCTTAGGAGTCATATGGTGTCCTAAGGGGTCGTAGGAAACAATATGACACCTTAGGACACAATAGGATAGATAATGACCCAATATGGTGTCATAAGGGGTCATATGTTGTTCTTAGGTGTCATGTGGTGTCCCATGACCCCTTAGGACACCATATGACCCCTAACAACACCATATAATGTCCTAAGGGGTCATATGACCCATAATGATATCGTATAAATTCATAAAGAGTCATATTGTGTCCTAAGGGTCATATGGTGTGTTAAAGGGGTCATATGAAACAATATGACCCCTTAGGACACAATATGACCCATTAAGACACATTTTGGTGTCTTAAGGGGCCATATGGTGTTCTAAGGGGTCGTAGGACACAATACGACCCCTTAGGACACCATAGGACGCATAACAACCCAATATGGTGTCATAAGGGTTCATGTGTTGTCCTTAGGGGTCATATGGTGTCCCATGACCCCTTAGGATACAATATGACCCATAACGACATAATTTGGTGTCTTAAGGGGTCATATGGCATCCTAAGGGGTCACAAAACACAATATGACCCCTTTGGACACCATAGGACCAATAATGACCCAATATGGTGTCATAAGGGGTCATATGTTGTCCTGAGGGGTCATATGGTGTCCCATGACCCCTTAGGACACCATATGACCCCTAACAACACCAAATGGTGTCATAAGGGCTCATGTGACCCATAATAATACCGTATAGAGTCGTAAAGGGTCATATTGTGTCCTAAGGGGTCATATGGTGCCATATGACATAATATGACCCCTTAGGACACAACATCACTCATAATGACACAATTTGGTGTCTTAAGGGGTCATATGGTATCTTAAGAGGTCATAGGACATAGTATGACCACTTAGGAAACCATAATACCCATAACGACCCAATATGGTGTCGTAAGGGGTTCTAAGTTATCATTAGGGGTCATATGGTGTCCCATGACCCCTTAGAACACCATATAAACCCTAATGACATGATATGACCCATAATGACACCATATGGTGTCATAAGGGGTCATATGACCCATAAATATGGTGTCATAAGGGGTCATGTGACCCATAATTACACCATATAGAGTCATAAGGGGTCATATGACCCATAATGACACCATATAGAGTCATAAAGGGTTATATTGTGTCCTAAGGGGTCATATGATGTGCTAAGGGGTGATATGATGTCCTAAAGGGGTCATATGACACAATATGACCCCTTAGGACTTCAATATGAACCATAAAGACACAATTTGGTGTCTCAAGGGGTCATATGGTGTCCTAAGGGGTCGTAGGACACAATATGACCCCTTAGGACACCATAGGGCCCATAACGACCCAATATGGTGTCATAAGGGGTCATGTGGTGTCCCATGACCCCTTAGGACACCATATTACCCCTAACGACACCATATATTGTTATAAGGGGTCATATGACCCATAACGACATCGTATAGAGTCGTAAAGGGTCATATTGTATCCTAATGGGTCATATGGTGTCTTAAGGGGTCATATGGTGCCCTAACGGGTCGTAGGACATAATATGACCCCGTAGGATAGCATAGGACCCATAATGACCAAATATGGTGTCATAAGGGGTCCTATGTTGTTCTTAGGGGTCATATGGTGTCCCATGATCCCTTAGGACACCATATGACTCCTAATGACCCCTAACGACACCATATGGTGTCATAAGGGGTCATATGACCCATAAAAATGCCGTATAGAGTCATAAAGGGTCATATTATGTCTTAAGGGGTCATATGGTGTCTTAAAGGGGTCATATGACCCATAACAATGCCATATAGAGTCATAAAGGGTCATATTATGTCTTAAGGGGTCATATGGTGTCTTAAAGGGGTCATATGACATAATATGACCCCTTAGGACGTAATATGACCCATAACAACACAATTTGGTGTCTTAAGGGTCATATGGTGTCCTAAGGGGTTGTAGGACACAATATGACCCCTTAGGACACCATAGGACCCATAACAACCCAATATGGTGTCATAAGGGGTCATATGTTGTCCTTAGGGGTCATATGGTGTCCCATGACCCCTTAGGACACCATATGACCCCTAACAACACCATATGGTGTTATAAGGGGTCATATGACCCATAACGACATTGTATAGAGTTGTAAAGGGTCTAATTGTGTCATAAGGGGTCATATCATGTGGTAAAGGAGTCATATGAAACAATATGACCCATAACGACATAATTTGGTATCTTAAGGGATAATATGGTGTCCTAAGGGGTCATAGGACACAATATCATCGCTTAGGACACCATATGACCCATAACAACTCAATATGGTGTCCTAAGGGGTCATATATTATCCTTAGGGGTCATATGATGTCCCATGACCCTTTAAGAAACCATATGACCCCTAACTACACCATATTGTGCCATAAAGGGTCATATGACCCATCACGACATTGTATAGAGTCGTAAAGGGTCATATTGTGTCCTAAGGGGTCATATGGTGTCTTAATGGGGTCATATGAAACAATATGACCCCTTAGGACACAATATAACCCATAATGACATAATTTTGTGTCTTAAGGGGTCATATGATGCCCTAACGAGTTGTAGGAGACAATATGACCCCTTGGGACACCATAGGACCCATAACAACCCAATATGGTGTCATAAGGGGTCATATTTTGTCCTTAGGGGTCATATGGTGTGCCATGACCCCTTAGGACACCATATGACCCCTAACAATACCATATGGTATCATAAGTTGTCATATGACCCATAACGATACCAGATAGAGTCGTAAAGGGTCATATTGTGTCCTAAGGGGTCATATGATTTCTTAAAGGGTTCATATGACACAATATGACCCATTAGGATACAATATGACCCATAATGACACAATTTGGTGTCTTAAGGGGTTATGTGGTGTCCTAAGGGGTCGTAGGACACAATATGACCCTTTAGGGCCCCATAGGACCCATAATCTCTCTCTCCCTCTCCCCTAATCTCTCTATCTCTCTCTACCTTCCCCCTCCCCATCTCTCTCTCCCTTCCCCCTCCCTATCTCTCTATCGCTATCTCTATCTCTCTATATCCCTCCTCTCTCTCTATCCCCTAATCTCTCCCTCTCCCTCTCCCCTAATCTCTCTATCTCTCTCTCCCTTCCCCCCCTCTCTCTCTCTCCTAATCTCTTTATCTCTCTCTCCCTCCCCCCCCTTCTCTCTCTCTCTCTACCCTTATCTCTCTCTCCCCTAATCTCTCTATCTCTCTCCCTTCTCTCTCTCTCTCTCCCTCTCTCTCTCTCTATCCCTAATATCATATACTAATTTATTTATAAATTAATATCTTAAAATGTTATATATTAATATATTGATAAACAATAGATTAATTATGTGCAAATTTGGTTAGTGAATTTACTTATTAAAATCAGATATCCAATTTTTGTTGTACAAATTTCAAATTTGAATTTTGGCTCGGGAATGCTTTGGGATTTGGCTTGGAAGTGACAAGCCTAGAAAGTTAACTGAAAAAACGTGTTTTTTAGTATTCCTTGATTTTCCAGACTTTACACTGGTGGCTGATGACATTTTTATAGCCAAAATTGATAAAATGAAAAGGGTTTTTTAAGAACATTCTCAACTTTCCAATAATATAAGGCTTGTCTTATTTCAATTTTAATAAAATATTATTATTTATTTTCTAATTGAATTCTGACAAAAATCTTGATTGATAGACTGATTGTAAAACACTCATAACTTTCAAATGGTATAACATTTTTTGAATCCAAAAAATGCAACACATCCTATGCTTTGTCTACTATAGGGAAATTTAAAAAAATAAAAATTAATAAGGTTTTGACCAAGTTAAGGTGGTCAAACGTAGGAGTTTCTAAATTTCTAAAAACATGTAGTAAAAAAATCATAAATAATTATTTAATTTATAAAAAATTATAAAAAAATATGTGTCACATTCGGACATGAGTCTAATAATTATATTATAAATATTATAAAAAAATATTATGATTTGATTGTGATTAGGGTGGTTAGACATACGTCTACTTCTTATCTTTTTCCTGAAATTTTAGTACCACTGCATTGAAATTTAAAATTTTCATCAAATAGGAATTTTTTTTTTCAAAAAACAACTAGTAGCTTAGAAACTACATTCAATTTTCTATAGATTCTATTGCTACATATTTTAAACATAATATTCACAACTTATTCAAATTTTCATGTCAAGTTGCATAACTCTAATTTTCTGAAATTTCATTGCCACTTAAGGGCCTGTTTTGGCACACCATGATCTTGCACATACCCATAATTGTTATATTTAAGCTATTATTTTTAATTTTATCATATTTATTTATTTATAAAAAATGTTCACCACTTAAATTTAAGTAATAATGTATCTATAACATATTACTATTTTAAAAAGCCTTTGGATAGATGGTTAATAGAATTAAAAGTTTAATCTATTTTATCAAAACCCCTGAGCAGTGCCAAATGAAGATTGCTAAAATCCTTGGTTGCCTCATTGGTAAGCTCCCCTCTACTTATGTGGGCCTCCCTTTGGGATCTAAACCTTCTGAGTCCTTCTAGCAATCTTTAATTGATCGATTTAATAGGAAGTTGGCTAGGTGGAAAGGTACCCTTTTGAGTCAGGCCGGTAAAATTCAGCTACTGAAAGCTACTCTTCAGAACCTCCAAGTGTATGCCCTCAATTTGTTCAAAATTCCCTCTAAATTTGCTGATATTATTGACAAAATTCAAAAACCATTCCTTTGGTTAGGGGTTGAAGAAAAGAGAAGAATCCCTTTCATTGCCTAGGAGAACGTCTGCAAGCCAAGGAGATTTTGGGTATTAGAAGCATCAAAACCTTTAATAATGCTCTTCTGGCTAAATAGGTCTGGAGGTCTTAGGACTGTAGAAGGGAATGGAACACCTTATGGCATAATAAATATCTCTCTATTGTTCATTCTTTATAGGATTTGTTGAGTTCTTCTCAGATCCCCGCTAGTTCTCATCTTTGGAACAATATTCTCAAGGCTAGGGATGTGGCTAGCTGGGGAGCCTATTGGAATCTTGGGAATGGTAGAAAAATCCAGTTTTGGGATGATTGTTGGATTGGAAACCACTCACTGGATTCAAATCCTACTCTAGGATCTTTAAAGGATCTTTGTGGCTTCTTATGGCACCATGGTGGCTAACTATTGAAAGAAGGGTAACTGGGTTAATATTCTTGCTATTAATCCTTCTTTCACCCAATTGAAAATTTCCCTAAATTCTTTTGGTTTGGAGGAAAGTGTGGAAGATGAACTAATCTGGAAGTTCAATCCCAATGGGAAGTTTTATGTGGCTTCTGCGGATGTCTATAAGGAAACTTATGTGTCTTGGTGTTCTAAAGTTTGGATTAAGAACCTTTCTCCTAAGGTCAATATGTTTTTTTGGCTCCTCTTTCTTAATAAAATCTTAACCGCTGACAATCTTGTTAAGAGGGGCTTTTCTATCTCAAATAGATGCTACTTATGCTTGCAGGCGGCTGAATCTATGGACCGTTTGTTCTTACATTTCTCTTATACCTCTGAGATTTGTAGTCTGGTGCTTCAGAAATGGGATCTTTGCTAGACTTTACCAAGAGCTATTAAGGAGTTTGTCCACCAATGGAACCTACCCTCAAGAAATCCCTTCATAAAGAAGCTCTGGTTTTTGTGTTTCCTCATATGGTATGGGGTTTATGGAAAGAACATAACAAATGTATCTTTAGGGACACTGATCTCCCTTCTGATATTGGTTTCAAGAATATTTCTAGAGCCATCTCTGATAACCTCTCGATTGTTAGCCCTAACGTTCTCTCTCATAGTGGTATCCTTAAGGAGTATGAAGCCAATGTTGTTAAGGGCTGGAATTTTAGTCATCATATGGTACCACCTAAGGTCAACCCTAGGGACAACATTAGTTGGAACTTTCCACCCCAAGGTTGGGTCAAAATCAATTTTGATGGCACGGCTAAAGGGAACTCATGTCAAGCTAGTTGTGGTAGAGTGATACGAGATCACAATGGCAACTTCATTTCTGCTATTGTTATCCCTCTTGGTAAACAGACTAATAATGTTGTCGAAGCCATAGGAGCCTATTACAGTCTAAAACTTGCAAAACAAAACAACTGTATGCTTGTTTGGGTCTACGGGGACTCTAAGAACATTATCAACTACCTTAAGGGAAATTCTACCCTGACTTGGAATGTTGATATTTGGATGAAAAAAGCTAAAGACATTATTAAAACCTTTGATAAATGTATGTTTGCTTATGTTTATAGATAAGCCAATGTGATTGCTGACTTCCTTACCAACATGGAAGTGACGTGCAAAGCTTGTTAGGTCCCAGAGACAACTGAGAGGGGGGGGGGGGGGGTGAATCAGTTGTCCAATAAATTCAACCAAAACTTAATGCTTAATGCCGGTAAACCAAACTTTATGCCAGTAGATAGTTTTATCAGTTAATTACAGTATCCGTAAAGATTAATGCATGAAATAGAAAGACAATAACATCCACAACACATAACACAAATATTTGTATGTGGAAACCTTGTAAGGGGAAAAACCACAGTGGGAAGCCTTACCCACAATCAAATGATACTACTGTAGATAGTATGTGTGTACAATATGGATTCTGCACATGCAGAAAGGCCAGCTGCCTAGAGCTCACTGCTCAATCACAAAATGGGAGTCACACTGACTACAATTAGATGGTTAAATCCAATGATAATGTACTGCATAAAATAACATCTTCATTTGCTGGATTCAATACCGGTTTAACTCTGGTTTCCTTCACAAAAACCTTCCTTCAATCTTCAAATGATGTCAGCGTGTATAGCTCTGCTTATTTTTGCACAAACCCTATTACAATCCTTTTTCTTATCACATATCAATCTCACAAATGAGATCTTACATTTATACCATAACCTAAGACCAATTGAATAGGTCGGCTCACTAAAAGATATTACAATAAAATCAATTATAAATAAATCATTATGCGATGCATCATGTTGGCTCAATGCATTTACAATAATAATAAATCATCTCCATAACATGTCATGCTGATCTAGAGTAGATATCCTTGCCGGTGCATAACCTGGACCTATTTGCCGGTAACGGCAAATATGAAAACCCGAATAGACCAATAACCAAATCCCCAAAACCAAGTGATCAAATAATATCTTCGACATAACCAAGTAGTCTCCAAGTCATTCCAAGTGTCGATGAACAATATAACCTTCCAGTGAACCAAATACTGGTGACTGTGCATAAGTCACTGACTTTCTAGTGAACAAAACCAAAGATCTCCAAGTGTTGATAAGGTTGACAAGTGTTGACATCAATGACAAAACCATATCAACATATCCAAAATACCAACAATCTCCCCCTTTGGCATTGGTGGCAACCCAAGATAGAAAAACCATCAAAGTGCCAAAATAGAAATGCCAAAAACCAAAAACCAAAAATCTCCCAAAGAGATCATTAACCAAAAATCAAAATACATAATTTCTCTCCCCTAGGAATAATTTCTCCCAAAAGATATCTCTCCCCAAAATTTTTTTCAAATGTTTTTCCATAATATCTCTCCCCCTTTGACATCAAATGCCAAAGTGATACAAAACCAAATACAAAATACCAATTAACCAATTTATCCAACTACTCCCCCTGAGAAGTATCTCTCCTCATCAAAGCCGGAATAAAATTTCTCTGTTAATTATGTCAGTTGATGACAAACATCAACTGTCTAAGTCTCTACCGGTGGGGGTAGAACTCCAAGCTGCTCTTTGAGATATTCAAAAGTCTCCTTAGGCAAAGGCTTTGTAAAAATATCTGCAATCTACTATTTAGTATTCACATAGACCAATTTCACTTCTTTTGCTTCAACATTCTCTTTTAGGAAATTGAATTTGATAGAAACATGTTTAGTCTTAGAGTGAAATACCAGGTTTTTTTATATATCAATTGCTGCCATATTATCACAGTAAATAGTTATAGGTTCCTTGCATTTTACCTTTATGTCCTTCAACATTTGTTTGATCCATAATACCTGTTTACAATTAGTTGCTGCTGCAACATATTTTGATTCTATTGTTGATAGTGATGTACAACTCTATTTCTTTCTCAACCATGAAATTAGTCTGCTACTAAGAAAAAATCCTCCACCGGTGGTTCTTTTTTTGTCATCTACATCTCATGTCCAATTAGCATCTATGTATGCACATAAATCAAAATTTTCATCTCTAGGATACCATAAACCAATATTTGTAGTGCCTTGTAGGTACCAAAAAATCCTTTTCGCTGCGGATTCATGATTTTCTTTAGGATTACTCTGAAATCTTGAAACAATACATACTGCATTCATAATATCAAGTCTTGTTTGTGTCAAATACAGTAAACCTCCTATCATAGACTTGTATCTAGTCAGATTAACAGGTATTGATTCATCCTTCAAAGATAATTTATCAGTTGTAGTCATAGGTGTGCTTACCAGTTTAGAGTTTTCCATGCCAAATTTCTTTAGTAATTCCTTCAAGTACTTAGACTGACATAGGATTATACCTTTATCAACCTGTGAAATCTGCAATCCTAAAAAGAATTTTATCTCTCCAATCTTAGACATTTTAAATTCTTACTGCATTTTGTTAGAAAAGTCTTTACACAACCTATCTTCTCCTCCAAAGATTATATCATCAACAAAAACTTCAATAACCAAGATGTCATCATTAGTCACTTTGTAGTATAGATTGTTGTCACCATTACCTTTAGTGTATCCAAGCTTCAAAAGATATTTGTCCAATCTAGCATACCAAGCTCTAGGAGCTTGTTTTAATCCATATAAAGCTTTCCTTAACTTGCAAACCATGTCTTTTTTATCTGTCAAAGAAAATCCGTCAGGTTGCTCAATATAAACTTCTTCTTCAAGATCTCCATTCAGAAATGCACATTTAACATCCATTTGATATACTTTATAGTTATTGTGTGCTGCAAAAGCCAATAAAAGTCCGACTACCTCAATTCTAGCTATTGGTGCAAAGGTTTCATTGTAATCAATTCTTTCTTTTTGTGAATACCCCTTACACACTAATCTTGCTTTGTTTTTGACTACTTTACCATCTTCATTAAGTTTATTCTAAAAACCCATTTAGTTCCAATTACATTTTTGTCTTTAGGCCAGGGAACTAATGACCAAGTGTTATTCCTTTCAATTTATTCCAATTCATCTTCTGTAGCTTTAATCCAATATTTATCTTCACATGCCTCATTAATTGATGTAGGTTCAATTTGAGAAATAAGACATACCTCTTCATTTACCAATCTTACTCTAGTCATAACTCCTTGAAATTTGTTTCCAATTATCTGACTTTCAGAGTGGTTCAATCTTACATACCTGGGTGTTTTTACTTGTTGTTGTTCTTCAGTAACTGTTGAATCTTCAGATGATTCCAGTGTAATTGGATCAACATTTTGTACTGGTGTACTCACAATAGGTTCATTTGTGATTATCCCTATTGCCGGTTTAGAGTCCATGTACCTTGAATTTCCTCTAAACTGTTCATCAATCTTCACATTTGCACTCTCAACAATTTTCTTGCAATCTCTTGTTAAAAGATCTATATGCCTTGCTCTTAGATGAATAACCAAGAAATATTCCTTCATCACTTCTAGGATCAAATTTACCAATATACTCATCTCTTCTAACATAGAATTTACTTCCAAATATTCTAAAATATTTAAGAGTAGGAGTATTTCCAAACCATAGTTCATGAGGGGTCTTACCGGTTTCACCTTTGATGTGTACTCTATTGAATGTATAAACTGTTGTATTGACCGCTTCTCTCCCGTATATATGAGGTAGATTTTCTTCTGATATCATACTTCTAGCTGCATCCAAGATAGTTATGTTTTTCTTTTCAACAACTCCATTCTGTTGTGGTGTCTGGGGTGCTGATAGCTGTCTTCTTATCCTATTCATTTCATAGAATTATTAAATTCCTTAGATGTGAACTCACCTCCTTGATCCGATCTCAAACATTTGATTTTCTTGTCGGTTTCATTCTCTACCAACACTTTGAATAGTTTGAATTTCCCAAATGCTTCAGATTTCTCCCTGAGAAAAGTAACCCAACACATTCTAGAATAGTCATCAATGATTAGCATAAAATACCTATCTCCTTGTATACTTCTACTTCTTGCTGGACCACATAAATCAGTATGAATTAAATCAAGAACATTGTTAGATTTCTCTGGAATACGTTTGAAAGATGCTCTAACTTGCTTTCCAAATTGACATTCCTTACATACCGGATTGTGAGGTTTAACATTCTTAGGTAAATCTCTTACTGCCTTAGTTGTACTGATTTTCACAATGCAATCAAAATTTACATGGCAAAGTCTCTTATGCCATAACCAGCTTTCAGAAATATGTGCAATCAAACATGCTTTCTCATTGTTGTTCAAATAAAATATATTACCTCTAGTCTGATTATCAGTTGCAATTTCCAAACCAACTCTATTTAAGACTTTGCATTTACCATTCTTGAATTGTAACTGAAATCCTTTCTCAACTAATTGACCAACACTCAAAAGATTATGCTTCAAACCTTCAACATAGTAAACATTATCAGTATTATGCTTACAATCAAAAGATATAGTTCCTTTTCCTTTGATCATACAAGCTTTATCATCTCCAAATATCACTAGACCTCCATTGTAATCCTGCAAGGTTAATAATTTACTCTTATCAGTCATGTGATGTGAACATCCTGAATCAATAATCCATTCATCATTATCTTCAACTTTATCTACTAGGGCCTGCTCTACTGGTTGAACAGTAGGTGTCAGTTAATCTTCTGTTATAGAAACAAAAGCCCATCCATTGTCTGTCGGTTCCTCATCAGAATCATCCGTAACTCCTTCATCAGCATAATAACAAGATTTGTCTCTATTCTTCTTGAATTTGTATCTCTGATAATCAGGGTTAGGCTTATATGTTCTCTTAGCTTCTTCTCTTAATCTTGTATTTCTATCAAGACATCTAGAAGCCATATGACCAATCTTATTATAGTTAAAATATTTAAAGGGTGCTTTACCTTCATACTTGCTTCCAATTGGACCTTTAGGCATATTTCTTGCAAATATTGCTTCAAGCTCTTCTAGTTCTTCATTCTCCTTCTTGATATCTTCAAGTTTTTTTGCATAGAAGGCTTTCCAATCAGATTTATCAAATGATGATGATGATGCTGTAGATAATTATGATGCTTTGAAAGCTAGATCAGCCTTAATAGTAGCAATAGGACCAAATTCCTCAAGTTCAAAAGTTGTAAGTTTTCCAACCAAAGTGTCTCTAGATACTGATGCATTAGGCATTGTTCTTAATTCATTTATAGCAGTAACTTTCATTTTATATACTGGTGGCAAAGCTCTTAAAACTTTAGAAACAATATCATCTTCACTTAAGGTTCCTCCACAACATTGTATACCCAAAACAATTTCATTTACTCTTTCCATAAAAGCAGAAATTCTTTCATCTTCTTCCATTTTTAGATTTTTATACCTGACCCGGAAGCATTCAAGTTTTGCAATTTTGACTGTGGAATCTCCTTCATTCAATGTTTCCAATTTATCCCAAATAGCTTTAGCAATAGATCTATATGATAATCCCATGACTTGCTGATTTGATAATGCGCTCAAAAGTGCTTCTCTTGCTTTGCAATCATTTTCCTCATCTTTATCCAAGTTAGGTGGATTAGGTTGACCTTGAGTAGGAGAAGTATAACCATTCTTTGTAACATCCCATATGTCCTTTCCAATGTAATTCAAGTGTGTCTCCATCCCGGTCTTCCATATGCCATAGTTGGTTCCATCAAGTTTCGGACTGTCCTTCCTGAAATAGTTAGAAGACATTGGATCTCCTCAAGTTGTTAAACTTCTACAAAAAGAGGACTAAGCTCTAATACCAATTGTTAGGTCCTGGAGACAACTGAGAGGGGGGGGGGTGAATGAGTTGTCCAATAAATTCAACCAAAATTAACTTAACCAAAACTTAATTCTTAATGTCGGTAAACCAAACTTTATGTCGGTAGATAGTTTTATCAGTTAATTACAGTACCGGTAAAGATTAATGCATGAAACAGAAACACAATAACATCCACAACACATAATACAAATATTTGTATGTGGAAACCTTGTAAGGGGAAAAACCACGGTGAGAAGCCTTACCCACAATCAAATGATACTACTACAGATAGTATGTGTGTACAATATGGAGTCTGCACATGCAGAAAGGCCAGCTGCCTAGAGCTCATTACTCAATCACAAAATGGGAGTCACACTGACTACAATTGGATGGTTAAATCCAATGATAATGTATTGTATAAATAGCATCTTCATATGCTAGATTTAGTATGGGTTTAGCTCTAGTTACCTTCACAAAAACCTTCCTTCAATCTTCAAATGATGTCTACGTGCATAGCTCTACTTATTTTTGCATATACCCTATTACAATCCTTTTCCTTATCGCATATCAATCTTACAAATGAGATCTTACATTTATACCATAACCTAAGATCAATTCAATAGGTCAGCTCACTAAAAGATATTACAATAAAATCAATTATAAATAAATAATTATGCGGTGCATCATGTCGGCTCAATGCATTTACAATAATAATAAATCATCTCCATAACGTGTCATGTTGATCTAGAGTGGATATTCTTGTCGGTGCATAACTTGGACCTATTTGCCGGTAACAACAAATATGCAAACTTGAATAGACCAATAACCAAATTGCCAAAACCAAGTGATTGAATAATGTCTTTGACATAACCAAGTAGTCTCCAAGTCATTCCAAGTGTCGGTGAACAATATAACCTGCCGGTGAACTAAATATCGGTGACTGTGCATAAGTCACTGACTTGCCGATGAACAAAACCAAAGATCTCCAAGTGCTGATAAGGTTGACAAGTGTTGACAAGTGTTGACATCAATGACAAAACCATATCAACATATCCAAAATACCAACAAAGCCCAGCTTTGTTGGACCCATGGCGACAAGTTGGACTCAGAACTTGCGATGCATCTGCTCCACGAGCGAAGTCAGGGGAGTAAAGTTAATGATTAATAGTGCTATTTATGACTTTGAGTGTTTTTAGAACGGCCAACACCTTCCATTATGAGATAGGTGGCTAGAGAGGACGTAAGAATCGATGTAAATTTATTTCGCATGCTTTATGGGCAATTTCATACATTTTTGGAGGTTTTCCTTAACTTTGAAAATTTGTTGCAGAGAGAATTATAGAGAGCTTGATAAAATGGGTGGTGTGAGAAAGAAAATTGAGTTGCCTAGTTGTGTGTAGGTTAAGAATGAAAAGAAGCTTTGGCACATTATGAAGAAAGGTGGGTTCACTACTTACACTGAGAGGCTTCAAGGGCAAAATCAAGATGTTACTAAGTATTTTTCTATAAACTGGAAGGATGGTTCAATTATTCTTCATGGTCAGAGGGTCTTGGTAGATGAAGCCCTAATTGTTCAGGTCACTGGGTTATCTATGGATGACATGGAGTATTACACAAATAGGGTGTACACAGAAAAAGATGTGCAAAATTTACCTAAGGAGGAGGAGGAGCGGGCTAAAATTGTTAAGAAGCTGACCAGCTACTATGATATTGCGGTCGTCAAGTCTTTCTGGTAGAAGCTTCTCAGGGTAATTATGATTTATCTCACTTTGGATGGTCGGTATACTAGGGTGTATGGCCACCATTTTTTTATTCTAAATCATTTTCACCATGGAGTGAAAATTTCTTTCCCATTCTACCTCATGTTTGCTCTTAGGGCTAATTTCAGTGACTACTGTAAGAACCTTGCTAAGTTTCCCATTGTGCATGAAGGCCTGTCAGTTCTTATTGATGCCCATTTTCTTTCTCTTCCTCCCCCTGAGGATTTTATCCATATTTCTTTTGAGAATGATGAGACTAGTGTGGGAGAGTCTGAGAATGATGCTTTTGGGTCTAGGTCTAGGGAGACTGCCCCTCCCCTGAAAAACATTAAAGTGGAAATTACTTCAAGCTCTAAGCCCAAAAGGAGGAAGGGTTCCACAGGTCATAAGAACATTATTATTTCCTCCTCCTCTACTTCGGCTGAGATTGGCTCCCCCTCTTCTTTTGAGAAGGCAGATGATGTTAAGAACCTTGATAACCCTAATGTCCCAGCCTCTCCTCTTTCCTTTAAGGAGACTGGTAATATGGGTGTGGCTGGTATTGCTGACCTTAATCCTAAAAGTGATGAGCTAAATGATAAGAGGGAGGATTATGAAAATGTGTTGGGTATGGCTCGTGATCATGCAATCAACACCTTCATTTTGTTCAAGTGGCTATTTCATGAACTTAAAGAGATCTAGATTAACCAAAGAGCTCTAGGTAACAAAATGGATTCTCTCCCTACTGGTTCTTCTCTTGGTCTGCATAATGAAGGGAATTGGACTGAGGTTGAGAAGAATTCAGCCATGGACTGTATCAAGAAAACAAGGGAAAGGGTTGACCACCTGAAGAAAAAACTGCAGGAACGCATCACTTGGGTTGAGGATGGCTACAAAAAAATCCAGGACACCCTCAAGACCATTATGGTTAGCAGTCATAAAATTATTAAATAGTCTGAAATGGTTATGAATACCATGGTGAAAATTATGGACCAACTGGATGAGGCTGTTGTTGTTATTGGTGATAAAGATGAGGTGGCTCAAAGTGGTGAAGGGCCCTGCAAAAGGACTCAAGGTAACATGAAGAAAAAGATGGTCTTTCAGAACTTGGATCATAATGCTATGTAGGCTACTGCTGATACTATGAATGCCCTAGAGGTTGAGGTTGTTGAGACCCTCAGAATCCTATTGTAATTTGGGTTTTATTTTCATTGTTGGTTCTTTTTGTGTCTAGGTTTGGTCTTTCTACTGTCTTTTTGTGCCCAGTTGGGCTTTTGTTGTTTCTTTGGCTACTACTTTCTATACCTATCCTTGTAGCCTATTTTGTTTTGGATGTTGCTTTCTAATTCTAATCATCTTCAAATCATTTTTCAAAGGGTTTCAGGCCCCCTTCAAAAACTCTTTTTGCCTTAATCCAAAACATATTACTATAATAATATCAAATAACTCTAAAGGGGTGTTTTACATGAAGAATCATGCTCCAACAATATGTCAAAACATTTATATACATATTTCAATTATTATATGAGTAGTTTTATGCAATGTTAAAATACATTTAATTTTACCTTTGATATCCTATTGGCATATCTCTTGAACCTCCTATAGGTACAAGTACTAGTATACTATCAAGTATCATCTATTTCTTATTGTTTATTATGTTGTACTAACATCTTGTAGGACTTCAATATATTAATTCATAACTACCTTACATGGGATTCAAGCAATGGTTTCATGTGTAAGGTAATCATTGATGAATACTAAGAGTGGGGGTGAATTAGTATACCAAAAAATACTGTACTTAAACACTTTAATAGTCTAGCAGTAAACTGGTAAAACAGTTTAGCAAATAAACTGGTTAACACACATGCAAACCAAATAGCAAATAATGTATTCACCCACAGAAGTACAATCACCATAACACAAGAGATTTTGACATGGAAACCCAAATGGGAAAAACCCCGGTGAGATGAAACTCACAAGTAACTATCTACAGAATAGTAACCAGACTGGTTAAGGTCAGACCAGTTAAGGTCATACAATGTTCTTTACCAGAACAAATCCTGTTAGGAATCTCAATCTTTGTTAGGAGATAAGTCTGATTAAAGACTACTTTGTGAGAGTATTTCATATCCACAGATGTGAACCACCTTGTTAGAGGATTTACAAAGGCTTTTCTGAGCCTACCTAGTTAAGGGTTTCTAACTTGTCAAAGATGTGAGTAATCAACAAGTGAATGATCTAGTAAATGGCACAGTCTGCTTGATTAGATCCATTGTAGCTCATAGCTAATGCATTTTAGCATTAATTTAGTCTTCAGTAACTCCTTACTCTGTTACAACTCACAGACTTGATCTTCTCAGTTAAGATTGCACATTCAAGAGCTCATCAACCACCACGAACCCTACCAACTACACACATATTCTAAAACCCTAGACATGATGTCCTTAAAAGGAATCTGATTTCATGTCGGTCCAATAGGATTACATTGCAAGTTCCTAGGTTCATTGTATCTAGACACATTTGGTAACATGACACAAAATCACCGTCAAAGTATTAGTGGATGGTAACTCATCACAAAAATATACTGGTTGGTAACTCATCATAGAGTATTACCAGTTTGTCCAACTTTCTGGTTACCACTTGGTGACTGAGAGTAATACCAGTTTAACGGATTACCGGTTGACAAAAATTGAAGACTAGGAAAAAGATAACTGCCGCTTCTGGCTCCTTTGCTCCGCTCCGCTTGAGATCCTTAAACTGCTTGATCTCTCTATGTTGCTTGTGTAGGTCTCAGAGACAACTAAGAGGGGAGGGTGAATCAGTTGTCTAATAAATTCAAACCAAAAACTTATTAACCAACTTAATGCTTAATACTGGTAAATCAGTTAAGTATGCCAGTAGATAGTGTTAACAGTAAATTGCTATACCAGTAAGAATTAATGCATGAAACATAAGCACAAAGTCATCCCCAACACATGACACCAATATTTGTATGTGGAAACCCTGTAAGGGAAAAACCACAGTGGGAAACCTTACCCACAATCAGATGATACTATTGCAGATAGTAAGTGTACAAAGAGGGGTCTGCACATGCAGAAAGGCCAATAGCCTAGAGCTCACTGCTCAATCACAAATGGAAGTCACACTGACTATAGCTAGATGGTTAAATCCAATAAGAATGTACTATGCAAAATCGCATCTTCGTATGCTGAATTCAGTACCGGTGTAATGCTGATATGCTTCTACAAAAACCTAACTTCACCTTCAGATGATGTCTTCATGTATACCTCTGCTTGATCTCACATATATCTTTACTCAAACCTTTTCCACATTCCACAGTTGATCTTACAAATAAGATCTTACATTTATACCATACCCTAAGACCAATTTTAGTAGGTCGGCTCTATAATAAAAACATTCTATAAATAATATAATATCCGATGCAATAACCGATTAAACATGTTAGCTTAATGCATTTACAACAATAATAAATCATTTCCATAGCGTGCCATGCTAATCTGGAAAAGATAAACCTGTCGGTGTAACCCTAGATAACCTGGACCTATTTGCCGGTAAAAGCAAATATGCAAATAAGAATATATCAATGATTATTACTTCAAAATAAAGTGTCCACATGATATCTTCGACATTACCAAGTGTCTTCCATGTCATTTCAGGTACCGGTGAACAATATATCCTATCGGTGAACCATATACCAGTAACTATTGCACAGTTTACCGTTTACCGGTGAATGTTGATGGATCTTCAAAGTAGGTGTATTTAGTAGGTGTTGACATCAATGACAAAACCATACCAAAATACCAATAGCTTGGGTCTTTATGCCGCTTGAGATCAGTAAACACTTTCTGCATAACAACAGTAGTCTAAAGACTACAACATGATATCGGTTTGGAACAATTACCAGTTGAGCATAATTCATGCATTCTCAAAGTGATCTCATAGCAAGTGTGTGTCCATCAATGAAAATCACAACATAATCATCAAAATGCCAACAATCTCCCCCTTTGGCATTGATGGAAACACTTAGGAATTTTTTTTTTGACTTCTAAGTGTTTTACAACAAAATTATGCCATAAGTAAAATTACTCCCCCTAAGCATATAGACTATCCCTTTTGTAGAAAATACAATGTATACTACTTTCTTACAGAGATAGACATGAAAGTATACATAGCATGCATCAAAATTTTAAATACAAAATACTACTCCCCCTTTGCCAACAATGACAAAGTACAGGTGAAAAACCTCTGTTCCATTAGCATTAAAAGCTGATTTAAAAATTTTATGACAATAAAGAGTGAAACTTGTCAAAAACTAATTTAAAATCCTGCATAAATGTCTTCATGGATAAAGACCATGATTCAAGCAATGAGGTAGCAACCTCATTCTCCATTTGCATCTGATAAACCTGCTCCTCCATGGCATCCATGGTACTCATCTCTTGAGTAATAGTTAGGGCATCTATATTGAGGTAGCATTTTTGGAGAATTTGCAGTCTTGGTAGTAGGACCAGTTGAAGTTCCTGCAAATTATGTGTCTGGTTGCTTATCTCTTCCTCTATTCTTGTAGACTGAAGTTGAAACTGGTGAGCAGTTTGTCCATATGTGGAGAAGGAATCATATGGCATCTTGAAGGTGCTAATAAATGACTGCATATCAGATTATAGTTTGTCCTTCTGAGTGAGCACATCATCACAAAATAAATGAGGTTGACAAATCTTGCTGAGTAGTAGATTGCCCTCATCCATTGAATTCTTGATGTCTTTTTGTGCCTTCTGAAGTTCTGACCAAAGCTCATTCAACTTCTTCACCAAGGCTATGTTCAGAGCCTTTTCATGCTCCTTTTTGGTATTTGTTTCTATAACTTCTTCTAGACTTTGGACCTGGTCTTCCACAACTGTACATAGAAGCTTTAATTGAGTAAGTGAGGAATCGGTACTGGGGAGGTTTGTACCGGGTATCAAATTGGTGAGTGTTTCCACCGCAATTTGGATAACATCTTCCTCCTTTATCCTCCTTAGAGCATCCAATCGTTCTTGAGAAAGCTTAATGCTCTGCAGTAGCTCTGATTCATTTGCAGACTGGAGATCAATAGGACTCGTAATGTCAACCGGTTTGGCTTTACTACCGGTTGCCTTTGGAGTCTCCATTTGAGTGCTCTACGCTGCTTCTTCTTTCTCTTTGGCTCTTTTCTTGTCTTCTTCTGCCTTCTTTTTCTCTTCTGCTTTCTGCTTCTCTTCCTCTTCATCCTTCTTCTTCTTCTCTTCTTCCTACTTTCTTCTTCTCTTGCTCCTTTCTCTTCTCCTCTTCCTATTCCGCTTCCTTCTTCTTCTTTTCTTCCTCTTGTTTTTTCTTCTTCTCTTCCTTTTTCTTCTCCTTTTCTTGTTTCACTTCCTTCTTAATCATTTCTTCCTCTTGTTTCTTCTTCTCCTCTTCCTTTCTTCTATTTTCCTCTTCTAGTTTCCTCTTCTCTTCTTCCTTTTTCTTTTCCTCATCTTGTTTCTCTTTCTTTCTCTTTGCCTGTTTTCTCTTGTCTTCCTTATGTTTCTACTGGTGCATCCAGAGTAACATTGTCACCATTTAAGGCATCAACATCAATCGGTTCCATTTGAGTGGTGACCGGTTCCCCTTCACTGTTTTATACTTCATACGTTTGAGTGACTTCTGGTTCTTGCTCTGCTTTCCTGTTGGATTCAGCCACTTCATGCAGTCTTAAAGCTGATTGAGCAAGGGAGTGGGTATCTTTGACCACTTCCGGAACTTTTCCTTCCAATAACATGAGTCTTCTTCTTCTCATGAAGAAGAGGCCCTTATATCTCTCCACCACTTCATACAGTTTTGTTTTAGGCACATCAGGAAAGTATTGTGCAAATACTTCCTCTCTTATTTCTTGTTCCTTTTCTATGGAAATGCGCCACTTGTTGTCTAAATATTTATACAAAGAATCAGGTGTCTCAGACTTAATTTATGATGGCCACCGGTCATTAATACATAAATAATTGATAACTTCCTGTTCAACTTCTTTCTTTTCATCATCATTAAAATCATCAAAGCACTCTTTCAAATCACCAAGCACTTTTCTTCTAATATTCTTAATTGTTCTTTGACAATGTGTCAAAAGTTTGTAAGAGGAAATATCAATATTTACTGGTGCAGATGTTGCTAGTTCATTCTTTGTCTTTTTCCTCGTTTGCCTAGTCTTCTTAGGCTATTCATCAGACACAATGTCCTCTGAGTCTAGTGTATTGCTTTTTGTCTTCCACTTCCACTCGAAAACTTTGGCAGGTGCCGCTTCCGGTTTCTTCTTTACTAGTGACCGCTTGGTCACTTTGGGACTTGCTGGAGTAACCGATGTCGATGCTGAAGGCACTGCCTTTCCCTTCTTTACTGAGGATTCTTGAACAGGTGTAACCCTTTCTAGATAGGTGTCGGTTCTCTTTGCCTTTGCATCAAGAGGTGAGGCAAGTAGGGTAGAAGCATACCATCCAACATATCATACATTACCTCATATCCCATTGGTTCTACTTCTTCTTGTCTAGGCTCAACCGCCTCCATTATGCACTCATCAACTTTGATGATGAAGCAGATGTCTTCCTCATACTTTTTGACTATATCACCGGATATTCTTACCCTTTGGTTCATTTTGCATCTGAACTCATCAAAATATTTGTTCAGCACTTCCGGATAGTCAGTTCCAACCACTTGTAGGCTTTCCTTGATTTGCTTTGTCACTGGTTGGTCAGCAGACCACTGAATATCACCTACTCCAAGAAAGTAGCCTTGGAAGTAAAAGAACAACCCAACCAATAGTTGTCCAAACTTAAATTTCAGGGCATTATCCTGTTTGATCGACTTGAGGTTCAACAGGAATTTGTCTTTGCATACCATTGCACAGATCAAACGATGCATCTTCCTTGATCATCCTATGGGTGACATTTACCACTACAACAGAGATAGAGTTGATTCTGCTGGCATGGAACGCTCGGTATCCTATCACCATACACGGATATTTTACCAAATCATCCTTGATGGAATTGACAGTCATTCCCCGTGAATTGCTCATAGAACCGGTGAGCTTGGTCATTTCCATCTTGCTGATCTTCCTTAGGGCTGGCACTTCACCGACGTTGCAGAAACCGGTGATGCCATGAATTGCTTCTGGTTTGATATCATGCGTCTTCTCTAAGTACATCCTATCACCATGTACTTTGCTCAGAATAATTCGAATGTGATCATCCGAAAATTCTTCAAGAAAATAAGCTGCGTTGTGAAGTTTCTTCTTTTCTAGAATGCTAAATTCTGGTTTAATCTTCTTATCCTTTCTACAGAACAGACTCAACTGGAAATGGATCATCAGAGATCCTAGGTCTTCAATCTTGCAGTCAATGAAATTTGAAATGCCTTCTTCCACTATGACACTAGCGGGTATTTGAGATAGGGCATTGTATTTTTCCTTCTGTTGAATGAAGTCTACAAAATCAATGGGTGCACTAGAGCTAGCATGTGATGCTGAAGCCATGATAAACAAAGAATTTTGAAAAATACCTTCATAGATCAAAATTTAGGGTTTCGCAAATTGAACTTCGTTACACACTACTTTGGTTGCTGAAATACCACTTTGCATTCTATTCTTCTCCAGCAGATGTTTGCTTTAGATTCTTCTTCAAGATTTTGATAAATTCTTTGAATCATAATGTAAATTGCTTTTCTTCACTCTGCACTTGAAAACTTCTTTGCTCAAAAAATGATAGTGAGAAATTATTTGAAAATTCCTTTTAAATAGATTCTCCACCTACCATAATAAATACTCCACTATTAGGGCGTAAACCCTAATTTTGGCTTATACCATTTTCGGTCTTCTGCCAATCTGATAGGTATCTCATACCGGTTAAGGTATTTTACTGGTGTCAACCGGGGGTTCGAGATATTTCACCATTTTCTCCCCCTAAGCTTTTCTGATGCTTAGTTTGCCGATTCAGTGACTTCCACACTGGGTGCAGAAACCGGTTCTTCTTGAATCACTTCTTCTGGCTTCTTCTTCTAGGTTTTCTTCATATCTTCTTGAACAATTTCAACATCAATTTTTCCTTCCAGAGTGACTGGTATATCATCCGATATACTCTTTCTACTTCTATAGAATCTTGCTGAATGACCCGGTTTGTTGCAATAATAGCAAACCATTCCAGGTGCTCTCCAAGGTCCATTATTCATGTTTCCATTCTTCCTTCTGCATGTTGCAGCAGTGTGACCATGACCATGACAAATCACATAGATTGCTCTCCATCTGGTTGTCGCTTGACAGCCACCGCTACCTGACTAATGACTATAGTTATTAAACTGGTTTGGGTTCCGGTTCCCAGAGGGTTCAGGAAAAACTCCTTGATTCCTTTGAGGATACCTTCCGGTATTGTGCATGATAGACCTGCATTCAAATGCTCTATGCCCAAGCTTGTTGCATGCATAACAATTACCATTGAATCTATTGGATCTAGGCTTATCATTTAGAAAATAAGGAAAATTATTGTAAGCCTTACTTCTGCATACATTAGCAATGTGTCCTTCATTGAGATAGTTAAAGAAAACAGGTTTGAACTTTTGCTTACCTTTATCCTTTGATGTCAGTTGTTTCTTTGATGCTCCACTTTTTGTTCCAGAGGTCTCACCTTCCTCATATTCAGAGAAACCAAGTCCATTGGTATTCTTTACCAGTTTGGCTGATTCAAGCTTCTGCTCTAGCTTGACTGAGCTCTTGTTGAATTTGGCAAGTATTTCCTTTGATTCAGTGAGTTCTTTGGAAATGGCAGCATTGGATTCCTTCAAGGTTACATTCTCAGAAATAGCCATGTTTAGTTCACCTTGCACTTCTTTTTTTTCCATTTTGCTTCCATGAAGACAAGTGGTAAGTGCACTGGTCTCTTGCTTCAGCTTGGAGATCTCATGATCTTTGTCTTTTACCAGATTTTCAGCTTTCCTCTGATTCTCAAGCTCTTAACACATTCTGATAGTTAGGCCTTCAAGTTCCCTTCTTAGGTTGGCATTGGACTCATTCAGTTTTTCAACTTCTTTAGGGATTCCATGTCCGCTTCATCAGAAGAACTGTTTTCAGTTAGCTCCATCAATTTTCAGCATGGTCTCTTCTCTTTGCCTGACAGGCCTTATATTTGACCATAAGTTCATCATAGGCTTGCTCAAACTGAGTGAGCTGATGAGTAAGTTCCCTCACAGTGTATTCCCCCATATCTCTTTCCAAGTGGTTAGACTTATAGAAAGGTTGGCTCTGATACCAGTTGATGAATACTAAGAGGGGGGGTCAATTAGTATACCAAAAAATACTATACTTAAAAACTTTAATAGTCTAGCAGTAAACCAGTAAAAAACTTTACAAAACAAACTGGTTAACACACATGCAAACCAAATAGAAAATAATGCATTCACCCACAGAAGCACAATCACCATAACACAAGAGATTTTAACATGGAAACCCAAATGTGAAAAACCATGGTGAGATGAAACTCACAAGTAACTATCTGCAGAATAGTAACCACACCGGTTAAGGTCAGACCAATTAAGGTCATACAATGTTCTTTACCAGAATAGATCCTGTTAGGAATCTCAATCTCTGTTAGGAGATAAGTTTGATTAAAGACTACCTTGTGAGAGGATTTCAGATCCACAGATGTGAACCACCTTGTTAGAGGATTTACAAAGGCTTTTTTGAGCCTACCCAGTTAAGGGTTTCTAACTTATCAAAGATGTGAGTAATCAACAAGTGAATGATCTAGTAAATGGAACAGTCTACTTGATTACATCCATTGTAGCTCATAGCTAATGCATTTCAGCATTACTTCAGTCTTTAGTAACTCCTTACTTTGTTACAACTCACAGACTTGATCTTCTCAGTTAAGATCGTACATTCAAGAGCTCATCAACCACCACGAACCCTATCAGCTACACACATATTCTAAAACCCTAGACATAATGTCCTTAAAAGGAATCTGATTTCATGTCGGTCCAATAGGATTACATTGCAAGTTCCTAGGTTCATTGTATCTAGACACATTTGGTAACATGACACAAAATCACAGTCAAAGTGTCGATGGATGGTAACTCGTCACAAAAATATATCGGTTGGTAACTCATCACAGAGTATTACTAGTTTGTCCAACTTTCTGGTTACCGGTTGGTGACTCAGAGTAATACCGATTTAGCGGATTATTGGTTGACAAAAATTGAAGTCTAGGAAAAAGATAATTGCCGCTTCTGGCTCCTTTGCTCCGCTCCGCTTGAGATCCTTAAACCGCTTGATCTCTCTATGCCACTTGGGTCTTTATACCGCTTGAGATCGGTAAACACTTTCTGCATAACAACTGTAGTCTAAAGACTACAACATGATACCGGTTTGGAACAATTACCGGTTGAGCATAATTCATACATTCTCAAAGTGATCTCATAGCAAGTGTGTGTCCATCAATGACAATCACAACATAATCATCAAAATGCCAACAATCATTTCCATTTATGTTATTTTATTATCCTCTTCTCCCATGAGAGCCCATGATTTTTATCAGCACAATATTTTCTATTGTAGATGTGGGAACACCAACACAGAGTTTGACCAAGGAAAAATCCTATACAACTTAAATCCCCACCCTTTCATGTGTGTAGGTGTAAATCTGAAGGATTTAGATAGTTATAGTGGCACAAATGGACAAAGTAGACAATGGTAGACCATTCAAGGCTTTTAAAAACTCAAAACCCTATAAATATAGCACCCAACACTTCTATCATCCCAATTTGACTCCATATTTTAAGGATAGCTAACAAGATTCTTTCTCAGACCATCACCAACATCAACTCTTGTTTACACAACACAAGGAATCTAGTGTTGAACATTAGATTCCTATCTAGTTAAATCTAGTTTTAGCATTAAGTTCGTCTTTGTGTCTCATTTCTAGATCTCCCTTTTATTTCTACAATTTTATTTGTGTCTTTTGCATTCAATTAAAATTGTTTAGTTCTACCATGTTTAGCCTAGTTCATTGCACATACTCAACAAATCCCAATCACATACAAACACAAATTAGAGGTTTGAAGTCTAAGAGGTAGCTTGGATCTTTCTTGTGGATAAAAACCAATCTCACTCACATCTCTAATGATTGTATGGGAGAAGGATTTCCCTAGGTTAATGCACATGTTAGTCTAGGACCACTTTTCCTCCATTTTAGTAATCTAAAGACTTATATGGATTTGGATATTGATGTTATGGAGGCCTCCCTACTCATGAGATCCTTGAAGTTCCTATTATTTGTCATCCTTCAATTTCTACCTTGTCTCCATGGATGGTGTCAATGTGTATACTCTAGTTTGTGTTGTGGGATTTTCTTAACTATTGGCTTCTTAATTTTGATGCTCATCTCCTTATACATGTTTCCCCCAATTAAGGTCTTCGAAATTTTTTTCCCTCTTTATTTATTATTAGTGAAATTAGATAATCTTTTTTTTGGAATACGAACCATAGGAGAAATACTAGCCTTTTGACTCATGTAGCATAGTCACAACCTAGGTCAAGAATGTGAGAACAACCAAAATTATGTTTAACATTACTTAGTATTTTAGTATTGCCAACTTTCTATAGATATTTTTATATGTATTCTTTTTTTTGTAAGTATTTTTTTAAATAGATCCTCTTTATTTCACTTTGTAAATGGGTTGGGCCCTTTTAAAACACCTTTTTCCTAATTATTAACACCAAAGATATCTTTAATGACACCAACAACCATCAATAAATATTAATTGCACATCACTACAAAATCTACTATTCAATTTTGATATAGAGTGTACATGGAATCATGGTAACCATAATCCAAATACAGTAAACTACAACCCTAATATCTTTATAAGATAAAGTAGAAATACAATCTTTAAACTAAGAAGATAAAACACCACTTACAATGAAATGTTAATGCAACTCCACCAACATTGCATTTGGATAAATTACTATGTTAATGCAACACCTATAAGAACTCTAAAATTAGACATCATGGACAAATTTAATGATTTATTAAAACAAATAGATAGAAATTACTTACATATGAAATTTTTTAATGTTCAAAATAGTAAAATGGAGAAAGGACAATAATACCACAAATTAGCACATAGAAAAATATCCACATTAATTATAAAAATTTAAAAATTGAACCCCCTTTGGTGGAGGTGTAAGTACACACACACACACACACACACACACACACATGCATGCATGCATGCATGCATACATACATACATACATACTTATATACATATTTATATGTATATGTATATGTATATGTATATATGTATATATGTATATATGTATATATATACACACATACACACACACACACACACACACACACACACACACACACACACACACACACACACACACACACACACACACACACACACACACACACACACACAAACCATACCAGGCTGGCATGATGCGCATACAATTTTAAGAATGTTTTTTTATAGCTCTAAAGAAAATATCTTATTTTTTTACGAGTAACATCCATATGAATAGCTGGATTGTATGGCTATAGTGATCCATATAGAATATTATTTATAAATATTTCACCATTGCCTAAAAATTAGTAAAACACAAACAACCTAAAACATAATCATGTTATATATAGATCTATAGGTTTTAGTCCTTCTAGACTCAATGATGTCAAAGTCCATTTCTTTCATGAGGCCTCTATTAAATTTCACCCCCAAACACTTGCTAAAGATCCCCAAAAAAGACAAACTTACCAATTCTTCATCAAATATTACATCTACAAAAAAACTTAAGTCTAAAAATACACTTAAATAGTTGAAAATAAAAACATTATTTTCTTTCTAATAAGCCATAGATTCAACCATGCACAAGAATCTACTCATACCAAGGTTTAACAACTAAGAATGTATTTTCTCTCTAAACTTGAAAACTAAGTATTGATACCAAATGAATAGATTTTTTATTTATATACACTATTTTCACATAACCCCAAGAGAAACTATATAAACCAAGAGTTTAGAATCCACAATACAAAATAATAAACAAACCTATTATCAAGATGACACAAGATTTATTGTGTGAAAGCCCTAAAAGGGAAAAATCAACCTCTAAAAGCACTCACATGATCAATGTATTATCAAGCATGCATAATTATTACAACAGACTTTCAATCACTCAGTGCAACTCTCTAATTGAATTTATTGTGAATAAAAATAAAGAAAAATCGTGTAGCCACACATTCAAGTCACGCTTCCTCTCTTCACATATTGCAATTATAAGAGATGATTACTCAGCCTTAGCCAACTGATCAATGCATTATTTCATATACCAATTAAAGGATTTCAATGTATTATTTCATATAATTGAATATTAATGAATCCACCCTTTTTCTAATAAGTAGTTTTTTTTAGAATTGGGACATTGAAAATGATCTATCTATGTGTGAACATTGTATGGGCATATGCAATATTGAAGATTCTTATTTTCGATCATTCATACACATTTATATGGGCAACCCTAGTAATGTATTTATAAATATTAGTAGTCCCATAAATATTGGAAAACACAAAAGAAGGCAAGATGTATTGCACACAAAGTGAAGAAAAGTAATTTATAAGTACAATATAGATCCATAGTTGTTGACTTGCAAGTAATCCTCAAAACTCATTGCTACATATTGTGGACAAAATGTTTTGACTATGAATCTATCATACATTTACCATTTACTATTTGTGATCCCAAAATACATGAAATCTACATTTTAAGTAGTCTTTAGACATCCATCCATTATAAGAATAATTACATTTACTTACTTTACACCTAATTACTAAAAATTAACACATCATTATCAATTATTGATTGATTAGACTTATATATAATTTCATTAAACTATAAAATCAAACTTCAAAAATTATTTTTCCTTGGTATATCGATTGAACATTCGATTGATTAAATTTTTTATTAATATTATAATAATATATCATTCTAAACATTTTCACAACAAGAACGGAAATTATCTCCTTTGGAAATGTTTAAGCTACTACAAAGTTTTCTATTTCGCTAAAATTCTATATCAGCAAGAGCAACATGTATTATTTACTTATTTATTGTTGTGTACGTAGCACGAACATCAACTCAGAATGGTGATTACCAAACATTAATTCAATATTCGCCACCACCGACACCAGAATTCAACAAACACTAAATTGACATAATACAATATAATATTATAGATCATGAAGACAACGAGGAGGAGAACACCACGATAAGGAGATGGGCCCATTTCAACCAAATTTATTTCATAAGTCAGCAAAGGAAAAGTGGAAAGACGTCCAGTTCAATGGTTACATAGAATTACAGTGAAAATATGTTGACTGTATATCTGTTTAAAAAGGGTAAGAAACCCATTAAAATGTTTTCCACATGTACGTTCTATTCCGATTCTGGAAATTTTTAACATCACCAGTGGTTTCTGTATCTTCTTTCCATTGTCTAAGGTTGCCCTAAATGCTTGTAGTCAAATCATAATCCCTGTGTCCTTTCCATGTCGGTGCTATACCCGTACATTATCATCTCTTGTTCCCTATCGCCAACTGCTCCTTTCCACTCCTTCCAAACATTGCCTCTACATCATCTCTTCGCTTTCTATTTAAGCTTTGAGATTACAGACATCTCTGTATTGAGTTCTGCTTTGTTTTCCTAAGCTTTGCTTTGTTTCTCCTAGATGGAGAACACTGCAACGAGCTGCAGTGGAGCGAAAGGGTGGTTGACGTATGCTCTAGTTCCCCTCACTTGTAGTGGGCACAAATTATATAGCTTCGGGACTTTTCAGGAAGAAGATAATATCTATGCATGGAAGAAGTACGTGGCGATGTTGGTTACGGCTCTGTTTTTTGCAGTAATCATGTCCTGGTGGAGTCCGGGAGGATGTGCCTGGGCCGGAAAGAACAACAAGAGCGAGAGGATTCCAGGGCCCAGAGGATGGCCCATAATCGGAAGTCTAATGGAAATGAGTGGTGGCCATGCTCACCGTAAGCTTGCTCATTTGGCCAGTATTCATGAAGCCAAAAGGTTGATGGCGTTCAGCTTGGGGTCGACCCCTGCTGTCATAACGTCCGATCCAGAAGTGGCTAGGGAGCTCTTGAGCTCCCCCCACTTTGCGGACAGGCCTCTCAAACAATCTGCTCAGCAGCTCATGTTCGGGAGGGCAATAGGCTTTGCACCCAACGGCGACTACTGGAGGATGCTGCGTAGGATTTCGGCTGCTCATCTTTTCAGTCCACGAAGAATTGCTGTCCACGAAGCTGGGCGTCAGAGGGACTGTCTTACAATATTGGCTGATATACGCAGTGAGTGGACATGCAAGGGCGCCGTAAAGCTCCGCCCACATCTTCAGATGGCGGCACTGAACAATATCATGGGAAGTGTGTTTGGCACAAGGTTGGGCGGTGATAGAGAAGGTCGAGAGGTGAGAGAGATGGTGGAGGAAGGGTTTGAATTGCTTGGGGCATTCAATTGGGCCGATCATCTGCCATGGCTGCGGATTTTTGATCCCCTGCGAATCCACGCCCGTTGCGCTAAACTTATACCTCGAGTTAAGGCTTTCGTCCAACATATCATTAACCAACATAGACAGTCCACTTTGCCCAGGAACACAGCAGATTCAGATTTCGTGGATGTGCTCCTTTCTCTTCAAGGACACGAGAATCTCCACGATGACGACATCATTGCTGTTCTTTGGGTAAGCAGTACTCTATCCTGTTTTTATTTTTCACACGGCATATCCAAATCTCCAGCGAAACCCATATTTGATATAATAATATTTGTCATATACAGGAGATGATATTCCGCGGCACCGACACTGTCGCTTTAGTTACGGAGTGGACGATGGCGGAGTTGGTACTGAATGAAGAAATACAAGGCAGAGCTCAGGCGGAGTTGGAGGCAGTGGTGGGGTGGAATAGAAGCGTGCAGGAGGAGGACATTCCGAAGCTTCCGTACCTTCAGGCCGTGGTAAAAGAGAGTTTGCGAATGCACCCACCTGGACCTCTGCTGTCGTGGGCCCGCCTGTGCACGGAGGATGCTGACATAGCAGACGGGTTGCATGTTCCAGCGGGGACGACCGCCATGGTGAACATGTGGTCCATCACTCACGACCCTGAGATCTGGGGATCGCCTCATGAATTCCGCCCAGAAAGATTTCTTGAAGAGAAAGTAGACGTTCGGGGGAGTGATTTGAGGCTGGCGCCCTTTGGTGCAGGTCGGCGAGTTTGCCCGGGTAAGGCTCTCGGCCTCGCCACTGTTCATCTTTGGGTGGCCAAACTACTCCACCATTACGAGTGGATTCCTTCATCCCAACACCCAGTTGATCTCACTGAGATTCTCAAATTGTCCTCCCAAATGGCCACACCCCTTACTGCAATTCCCGCAACCAGAATCTCTTACTAAGAATTGATTATGGTCGTATCGACTGCGCAACTAGGTTTCGGATTTACCCTCTTATCATATTTTTCTCTTTCATGAGTTTACTAAGAGGGAGTAGTCATGAGTTTACTAAGAGGGAGTAGTCTAGACATATTGTGCCAACCGGAAAAACTATATAGACAATGTGACAATATTTGACTGTTCTTATTCACATAAGTTTTTAGTATGTACTATCAATAGTAAAACATGAAGTCTTTTAACTGTACATATAAAGTATTGGTTTTATCCCTGAACGTGTTTATTTTCCTTTACTACCTCGAGTGTTATCACTTGTATTGCACAAATACTTTTGTGAAAAAACTAAATCCCTCCTTGATAAGATTATTTTCATTTCTGTTAACTAATTTATTTGTTTAATAATTACTTGTGTTTTACCAGCATGTTTCCACATGTAAGTGCTACTTTAAGTACGATGTTGAAATTTTGATTTTCAAGTGATTAAAGAATGCTCTCTTTCCAAAAGGTTTAATATTATCCTCAGGACACGTTTAGAATCTGATAGTAAAGAATTTATGAAACGGTCCTCGTTCAAAGATAAGATCGAATCAATCACATTCCTTGAATAAGAATTTTTTGATTGCTTCGTTTAGAATCTGATAGTAAAGAATTTATGAAACGGTCCTCGTTCAAAGATAAGATCGAATCAATCACATTCCTTGAATAAGAATTTACTGATTGCTTTTTGACTTGAATGGCTAATTTTCGTGCATTCATACTTAATACTCTTGTGATGATTGTGTCGTTCTATACTTTCCCATAACCAGTAAAAAGGGGAAGATTTTTTTAAAAATTTAATTCCTTATTGGCGAAAGAGGGAAGCATTAACGGAGTCATGATAAGAGTAACAACGAACAAAGATAATGGTGGAGATCATTTGGACTTATAAAAGGCATGTAATAAAGAGTAATATAATAATGAATTTATTTAATGTAAAAATGTTAATAGAATGTAACTAAGTTAATTTTACAGCGATTAAAGATGTTTTTATTACAATAAGTTGGGAAGGGTTCAATCTATTATATTTTCATATAAAAAATCATCAAAAAAGCTTGGAGATCAAGTACTATGCGTCTATAAAAAAAATATTTAATAGTTATTTAATAGTAAAAAGAATATCTTTTTTTTATTTTTATTTTATAATCTTTATTGTAATGATTATTGTGTAAACTAATATATTTTGAATAGAAGTTGGTAGATATTTTGTTAAACAATTTAATATTTAGAAATGATTCCATTTTCTAAATTTAAATTTTAAAATTTAGGCCTTAGGCAATTCTTTTTAATTAGCTATAACAAGCCAACAAAATTGCACAAACATTTAAATTGAAGTAATATGTAAAATGACTAAATCTAATACATATTGATTTTAAAGCTTATCTAGGACACATCTAAGACCTTACATGAAGATGTGTGTTACAAATTGAGCTAGCAGGATGACAATGACATCATAGTTCAAAGTTATTGAATTTATATCTGGGTAACTGTCATAAGGAGAATGATCCTAGACTTCAAATTTTCTCAAAGATGCTTCTCAACACTACTAATTTTTTTATTGTTGGTTGGAATACCGAAGTGAATCTGTAATTGAAGGTGTAATATAATAATAGCCAACATGTTCATATTTATGTGTCCATGTTAAATTAGTGAGCTAGGATTAAATCCATAATACTATAGATCAATTTTATAGGACCATAAAAATCAATGATATGGAAAAAATATATGTGGCTCCATGTACCATCTTACATAATTCCTTGTTGTAGATCATTTACACACTCATGCCATTAAAATTGTGTATTGATAATAAGTTTATGATCAAATATAAAATGAGAATCACTCTCCCATAATAAAATATCCTAAGATACTTAGCTATCTAGAAAGTATAAATTTCCTCTATTTATATTTAATTCTTAGGAAAACTACACTTTATTTTGGGAGTCATGTGAATAGAAATTCTAGAGTCAATCATCCATGAATCCTCAAACATGTGCATAGTAAATATTTTAATAAAAAATATTATTGTATTTATTTAAGGATTTTATATTTAAATCGTCGATGAAATATTTATTGTCTTTCCTTCTTATGGTCGTTCTTAAAGTGACTAGTTTAATAAAAGTTGCAACACTTGATTTGAGATATTGAATGAAACTCAAATATCCACTTTGATTTAGATTGTTTATCCTCTACAATAAAATAAATTATATTAGGAAGTGCACTACAAATACTCAATAATAATTGAGAACAATAATCCACTTCAAGAGGGGAAACCTCTAAATTATCTAATTAAATTATAATTCATAATATGATCATAATGTGGTAAGTATGAGAATTTGAGTTCAATATTTCAACCAAGAATGCACATCTTTAAAAAGGGAAGGAAACTAAGAATACATACCTTCCCCATTGCTAGGAAAAGTGGATTCTTAGTGAAGGATTACACACAATCACTAAGGAGAGATTAATCATAAAATATATACCATTTCAAGAAAGGAATATATCCAAACCAAGGGACATAGATGTAATCACATGGAGGATAATTATATCTAATAAAGGACATCGAGTTATTAAAGGTGCAACTCAAAAGAGGAGAAGGAAATCCACGAAGAGAGAGAAGGTTGAAACATTATTCTTTCCCCCAAGCACGGAGACAAGAATAAGAAAGACTATTGTGTTAAAGAGTACAAGGTTTTGATACCCCAAGCTAGCATACTAAGTAGATGAGTAGTTTAGTATCCATGGTGAAGTTGACTAGAGGTAGTGCAAGATGAACTGCCTTGGAGTCAAGAGGAGAGAAAGGCTAACCTTGAACCTATGTCTTAGAGAGGATGGAAACACTGAAGATGAAGGATCATCTCAATCATTTGAAGAACTAAATGGAATCTTTGGAAGATGTAGAGCTCCTAATCTACATGCATAATTCTCAAGGGGAGATCAAGGATCTCAAAATCCTGTATAGTCAGGATCAATGGGATTATTTGAGGCTGAAAAACAAACAGTTTTAGTTGATCACTGAAATGGAGTTCATAAAGAGTTGTATATCTCAAGCCAGGTCCAAAACTACAACTTCCAAAAAATATGATGGAATGAGAGATGACAAGGTGATGGAGAATTTAATCTTTGATATGGATAGGTACCTAAAATACATGAAAATATTAATTGATGAGGAGAAAGTGGAGGCTATTGCCACATTCCTATATAGAGTGGTGAATCTTTGGTGGATGATGATAATAAAGGATTTGGAGGCAACTAGACTAGTAGTCAAGGTAGACATGTGGGACAAGTTGTAGGAGGTTCTCAAGGAGTAGTTCAAGCTAGAGAATTTTGATTGGGTAGCATGGCTACAACTCAGAAATTTGAAGCATACTGGAAATGTGAGAGACTATATCAAGTCCTTCTAGGATTTGAGGTTGGAGTGCCAAGAGATGCACCCAAAGAATAAGTTCTTCTTCTTCTTGTCTGGTATCATGCCATGGGCGTAGAATGAGCTTTGGAAGATGAGGGTCCAAGATGTGGAAGATGTCATTGTAATCATAAATTGGGTGGTTGACTACAAAGACTTATCAAAGGAGGGTTCTTTGAGTGGGTCTGCTCCTTTGAAGAAAGATAAGTAGTTTCACCCCAAGGATGATGAAAAATACAAGGGTAAGGTAGGGAAATCTTCATGCGGTAAAAAAAGTAGGACAAAGAAGTCCTTAAATAGGGGATAAGGTAAAGGATCTAATGATACCAAGTCAAGGAATGATAGAAGGGGGTGTGGGTGTTTCATTTGAGGTAACCCATATTATTGGGCTAGAGACTATTTGGAGTAGTAGATGTTGAACTCAACATAGATGGAAGTAGACAAAGGTTCACATGTTGGAAAAATGGGAGTGATTTAATGCTTGAGTGTGGTCAATGTAGAAGAGAAAGCAATGACTATAATTGTTGAACTTGAGAATCCAAAAGTTATGCTATATAGAAGTTTAAACGAATGGGAAGCTCACCATGGAAATGGTAAATTTGGGAGCCACATACAAATTCATTTCAGCTAAGAGATCTAAGGAACTAGGGCTTAAGTTGCAAGTTGAATTGAGGACCTTTAAAGTGATAAATTCTCCATCTAGAAAGATAACAAGTGTTGTAAAGCACATGTGTAGTGAAAATGGGTACATGGTAGATCTACATGGATTTGACAACCATTGAGGTAGATGATTTTGAGTTGATATTGGGCTAGGAATTATTGAAGGTAGGAAAATTTGTAGTGATTCCTCAACTAGATTTGTTGGTGATTTTGGATTCAAAGTAGACATGCATGGTGAAGATGATAGATAGGCAATAGTCAAAAAATATTTTAAAGGTCTCATCATTACGAATGAAAAGGGAAATTAAGAAGCATAAGGATGAGCCAATATTTTTAGTTGCACTACTTAGGGGTTGGCATGAATTAGGAGTGTAGGAGACACCCATCGTACCATAAGTAGAGGATGACATTCTAGAATTTTAGGACATAATGCTTATCAAGCTACCCACTAAACTCCTACCAAGAAGGGTACTGGATCACAAGATTGAACTAGAACTAAGTGGGAAGCCTCCATCATGGGCCCCATATAGGTTGTTTGGTCCAAAGATGGTTGAGCTAAAGAGGAAACATAAAGAGTTGCTTGAGATGGGGTATATTAGGCCATCTTGTTTGTCATATGGGGTGCCAGTTTTGTTTCAAAAGAAGATATGGAACATTGAGGTTGTGTATTGACTTCAAGGCCCTTAACATGTTAATCATCAAAAAACAGGTATCCCCTACCTCATATTTCTAACAATTTTGATCGCTTGCGGCAAGATTATTTAGAAAACTTGATCATAAATAGGGATACTATCAAGGAAGGATCATAGTGGGAGAAGAAGAGAAGGTTGTATATTGGACTAGGTATGGGTCATATGAGTTGATGGTGATGTATGTTAGGCTTTTTAATGAACCAACAATATTTTGCACACTAATGAATGATTTATTTTTACCTCTATTTGATAAGTCTGTTAGGGTGTATTTGGATGATATATTGTTGGTATTATGGATATGTTGCATTGGTTTTGTCATTGATGTCAACACTTATCAACACTTATCCTTTTGGAGATCTTTGATTATGTTCACCGACAAGTTCAGTGACTTATGCACAGTCATCGGTATTTGGTTCACCGACAGGTTATATTGTTCACCGGCACTAAGGATGACTTGTTATCATCTGTAGATCACTTGGTTATGTCAAAGACATGGTTTGGACACTTGATTTTGGATATTTGGTTTTTTGGTCTAATCGGCTTGACATATTTTTTGTTACTGGAAAATTGGTCTAAGTTATGGATCGACATGCATTATCTATTCTAGATCAACACGACAGGTTATGGAGATGGTTTAATCAATTAATATTGTTGTTGAGATGACATGATGCATCACATCTTGACTTGTGGGTGGCTGCAAGAAGTTGAGTCCCACTTTTGGGCAAAAAGTGGAAGTGTTTTCCCTATTTTTCAAATTTTCCGTTGATTGATGTCAAAATTTGAGGCACTTAGAGATTGAATCTGTAAAAACTTTAGTAATAGAAAATGTAGTGCTTAAAGTATAATTTTTAAATATGTATTTTATTTCAATACCCGCATGCTAGAAATTTCTTTTTAGTAGGCATGTTTAAAAACCAGTTTTTCAAAATGCCTATTTCAACACCATACCACACATGTGTACGACCACCATATTTTGATGTAAATAAATGAATTTTTGCAAATCCTTTTGGGAAAAGATACCTAAGACACCAAATATTGATGAGAATATTTTTCCTTATTTTTTAATTGAATATTTTTTTTTAATTAATTTTTAATTGACTATAAAGTACATTTTCAAAACATCTAGTGTATGACCACCATAATTTGATGAAAACTTCATATTTTTTTATTTTTAATTTTTTAATCTTCAAAATAATTGTATGTAGATTGATGTCATATAATTTATTTTCCAAAAATCCTAAAAAACAAAAACGTTATTAAAGTTTTACTGAACCTCACTATTTTACATTTAGGTACCACTTTTGATTAATAAATAATACAAAAAAAAGTAAAAAAAATTATATCACTATGAAATTTATATTTTTTAAATCAGGAAAGTGAGAACTCTAATGGGTTTTCGTTTCATTAAAAAATATGATCAGGAAGACCTTCAAAAAACTACGACAAGGCAGAAATGTGGTACTCGAGTGCCTTAGCCATTTTTTGGAGGTCCAAGCATAGGCTTAGTCCCACCAAGCCTAACCCGAAACCAAAGCCAAGGCATAAGTGTGTTTCTTGCTCCATCTTTTATGAAATGGGCACACGTTATTTAAAATTCAAAAAATGAGCACCTGTTTTGGAATTTGTAGTATTTTAAGAAACGTGTGCCCATTTTTAGGAATGTGTACCTGATTTTAGAAATAGGTACACGTTTTTAGAAACGTGTGCCCGTTTCTAAAAATTGTGCACTCGTTTCTCTACGGTGGTCCGATCCTAATTGGGCACCCATTTTTCAAAACGTGCACCTGTTTTATTTTTATGGGTCGGAGACCCGAAGCTAAATGGGTGTCCATTTCTGAAAAAATGGGCACTCGTTTCTAGCGGCAAACTTTTATGCTCACAGACTTCCATAGAATTGGGACCCAACTTCTTGCACCCACCCTTGTTGTGATTGATTTTATTATATTATTCTTAGTAAGCCGACCTACACATTTGGTCTTAGGTTTTGGTATATATGTAAGATCTTAATTGTGAGATTCATAGAGAGGTGGTATGTAATAAAGTATTATAAGGTTGTGATATTCGGTATATGCAGATATAAGTAGAGCTACTCATGCATACATCATTTGAAGATTCAAGAAAGGTTTGAAGAAGACAATTAGAGCTTAATCGATACTGAATCCAACATTAGAGATGCTACTTTGAGAAGTACATCATCATTGGATTTAATCAACCAATTGTAGTCAATGTGATTCCTATTTTGTGATTGAGCACTGAGCTCTAGGCAGCTGGCCTTTCTGCATGTGCAGACCCCATTTGTAAACACATACTATTTATAGTAGTATCATCTAATTGTGGGTAAGGTTTCCCACTCTGGTTTTTCCCCTTACAGGGTTTCCACGTACAAATCTTTGTGTTATGTGTTGTGGATATTGTTTCTCTTTCTGTTTCATGCATTAAGTTTCATCGGTATTGTTATTAATTGTTAATCCGTTTACCGGCATTAAGTTTGGTTTACTAGTACTATGTATCAAGTTTGGTTAAGTTGTATTTGAGATAAAATTATTAGACAACTAATTCACTCCCCCCCCCCTCAGTTGCCTCCGGGTCCTAACAATTCGTATTAGAGCTAAGTCCTCTTTTGGAGAAGTTTAACAACTTGAGGAGATTGTATGACAACTAACTATTTCAGGAAGGACAGTCTGAAACTTGATGGAACTAACTATGGTATATATGGAAGATCAGAATGGAGACACATCTAAATTGCATGGAAGAGACATATGGGATGTTACACAGAATGGTTATGTTGGTCCTACACCAGGTCAACCTAATCCACCTACATTGGCTAAGGATCAAGAGAATGATTGCAAAGCAAGAGAAGCACTCTTGAGCACCTTGTCAGATCATCAAATCATGGGATTATCAGACCGATCTATTGCTAAAGCTATTTGGGACAAGTTGGAAACATTGAATGAAGGAGATACCACTGTAAAAATTGCAAAACTAGAATGCTTCTGGGTCAAGTATGAAAATTTGAAAATGGAAGAAGATGAAAGAATTTTTGCTTTTATGGAAAGGGTTAATGAAATTGTTTTGGGAATACAATGTTGTTGAGGTTCCTTAAGTGAAGATGAAATTGTTTCTAAAGTTTTAAGAGCATTTCCACCGACATATAAAATGAAAGTAACTACTATAAATGAGTTGAGAACCATGCCTAATACATCAGTGTCTAGAGATACCTTGGTTGGAAAACTTTCCGCATTTGAGCTTGAGGATTTGGTCATGTTGCTACAATTAAGACAGATTTAGCTATCAAAGCATCATCATCTGCAACATCTTCATCATCAACTGATAAATATGATTGGAAAGCACTTTATGCAAGAGAACTTGAAGACATCAGGAGGGAAAATGAAGAACTTGAAGATCTTGAAGAACTATTTGCAAGGAAAATGCCTAAAGGTCCTATTGGAAGTAAGTATGAAGGTAAAGCACCTTTTAAATGTTTTAACTACAATAACATTGGTCATATGACATCTAGATGTTCGGACAGACATGCAAGATTGAGAGAAGAAGCTAAAAGAATATATAAGCCTAATGCTGAATATCAGAGATATAGATTTAAGAAGAATAGAGACAAATCTTGTTACTATGTGGATGAAGGAGTTACTGATGATTTTGATGAAGAACTAGGAGACAATGGATGGGCTTTTGTTGCAATAACAAAAGATCAACTGACACCTATTGTTCCATCGGTAGAGCAGGCCCTGACAGCTAAAATAGAAGAAAAGGATGAATGGATTATAGATTCCGGATGTTCACATCATATGACTGGTAATAAAAGTAAATTTTTATCTTTTTCAGGAATACAATGGAGGTCTAGTAAGATTTGGAGATGACAAAGCTTGTTTGATAAGAGGAAAAGGCACTATATCTTTTGATGGTAAGCACAATACTGCCAATGTTTATTATGTTGAAGGTTTGAAGCACAATCTTTTGAGTGTTGGCCAATTAGTTGAAAAAGGATTTCAGTTACAATTCAAGAATGGTAAATGCAAAATCATGAATAGAACTACTTTGGAAATTGCAACCGGTAATCAGACTAGAGGTAATATCTTTCATTTGAATAACATTGAAAAGACATGCTTGATTGCACATATTGATGAAAGTTTTTTATGGCATAAAAGACTTTGTCGTGTGAATTTTAATTGCATTATGAAGATTAGTTCATCTAAGGCAGTAAGGGATTTACCTAAGATTGTAAAACCTCATAATCCGGTATGTAAGGAATGTCAAATGGGAAAGAAAGTTACAACAACTTTGAAAAGTCTACAGGGAGAGATACTTTATGCTAATCATTGATGATTATTCTATAATGTGTTGGGTTACTTTTCTCAGGGAGAAATCAGAAGCTTTTGGGAAATTCAAATTATTCAAGGCACTTGTAAAGAATGAAACCAGCAAGAAAATCAAATGTTTATGATCATATCAAGGAGGTGAATTTACATCTAAGGAGTTCAATACATTTTGTGAAGTGAATGGAATCAGAAGACAACTATCAACACCTCAAACACCTCAGCAAAATGGAGTTGTGGAAAGGAAGAACATAACTATTTTGGATGCAGCCATAAGAATGATATCAGAAGCAAATCTACCTCTTGTGTATTGGAGAGAAGCAGTGAATACAATGGTTTCCACTTTCAATAGAGTTCACATCAAAGGTGAAACCGGTAAGACACCCTATGAATTATGGTTTGGTAATATTCCCACTCTTAAGTACTTTGAAATATTTGGAAGCAAATGTTACATTAGGAGAGATGAGTATATTGGTAAATTTGATCCTAGAAGTGATGAAGGAATATTTCTTGGATATTCATCTAAAAGAAAAGCATATAGATGTTTTAATAAGAGATTGCAGAAAATCATTGAGAGTGAAAATGTGAAGATTGATGAACAGTTTAGAAGAGATTCAAGGTCTATAGATTCTGAGCCAACAATTGAGATAATCACAAATGAGCCTATACAGAGTGCACCAGTATAAAATGTTAATCCAGTCACACCGGCATCATCAGAGAATTCCACAGGGACTGAAGAACAACAGCAAGTGAACACACCTAGGTATGTAAGATTGAATCACTCTGAAAGTCAGATAATTGGGAATAAGTATCAAGGAGTTATGACAAGAGGAAGATTGGCAAATGAAGAGGTATGTTTAATTTCTCAAATTGAACCAACATTTGTCATTGAGGCATGTGAAGATAAACATTGGATTAAGGCTGCGAAAGATGAATTAGAACAAATTGAAAAGAATAATACATCGACATTGGTTCCCTGGCCTAAAAATAAAAATATAATTGGAACTAAATGGGTATTCAGAAATAAACTTAATGAAGATGGTAAGGTAATCAGAAATAAATAAAGATTAGTGTGTAAGGGATATTCACAGAAAGAAGGAATTGATTACAATGAAACCTTTGCACCGATAGCTAGAATTGAGGCAGTCGGATTATTTCTTGCATTTGCAGCACAAAAAACTATAAATTTTATCAAATGGATGTTAAATGTGCATTTCTGAATGGTGATCTTGAAGTGGAAGTTTACATTGAACAACCTGATGGATTTTCATTGACAAATGATAAAGATATGGTTTGCAGATTAAGGAAAGCTTTATATGGATTGAAGCAAGCTCCTAGAGCTTGGTATGCTAGATTGAACAAATATCTTATGAAGCTTGGTTGCACTAAAGGTAATGCTGATAGCAACATATATTTCAAAGTGACTAATGAAGACATTTTGGTTATTGAAGTTTTTGTTGATGACATCATTTTTGGAGGAGAAGATGGATTGTGTAAAGACTTTTCTAACAAAATGCAGGAAGAATTTGAAATGTCTATGATTGGGGAGATAAAATTATTTTTCGGATTGTAGATTTCACAGACTAATAAAGGTATATTCTTATGTCAATCAAAGCATTTGAAGGAATTATTGAAGAAATTTGGTATGGGAAACTCTAAACCAGTACGTACTCCTATGACTACAACTGATAAACTATCATTGAAGGATGATTCAACTCCTGTTAATCCAACAAGATACAATCTATGATTGGAGGTTTACTATATTTGACACAAACAAGACCTGATATAATGAATGCAGTGTGTATTATTTCAAGATTTCAGAGTAATCCGAGAGAAAATCATGAATCAGCAGTAAAAAGGATTTTTCGGTATTTACAAGGCACAACAAATCTTGGTTTATGGTATCGTAAAGATGAAAATTTTGAGTTATGTGCATACACCGATGCTAATTAGGTAGGAGATGTAGATGACAGAAAGAGCACCACTGGTAGGGCATTCTTTCTTGGTAGCAGATTGATTTCATGGTTGAGCAAGAAACAAAGTTGTACACCATTATCAATAGCAGATTAGAATATGTTGCAGCAACAACCAATTGTACTCAGGTATTATGGATTAAGCAAACGTTGAAGGACATAAAGGTAAAATGAAAAGAACCTATAATCATCTATTGTGATAATATGGCAGAAATTGATATATCTAAGAGTCTGGTATTTCACTCTAAAACTAAACATGTTTCTATCAAATATAATTTTCTGAAAGAGAATGTTGAAGCAAAAGAAGTGAGATTGGTTTATGTGAATACTAAAGAGTAGATTGTAGACATCTTTACTAAGCCTTTGCCTAAGGAAACTTTTGAATATCTTAGAGAGAAGCTCAAGGTCATACCCTTATCGGTAGAGACTTAGACAATTAATGCTTGGCATCATAGAATTTATAGAGAAACCTTTTTTCGGCTTGGATGGAGGAGAGCTACTTCTCAGGGGGAGTAGTTGGTTAAGTTGGTATTTTGGTTCTATGAACTGATTTTATTTGGTATTTGTATTGCTTTGGCATTTGATATCAAAGAGGGAGAGATATCTATGGAAAAAAATTAAACACACTATCCTTTGGGGAGAGATTATTCATTGGGGGAGAGATTGTTACTCTCTAGATTTGTATTTTGATTTCTGGTATTGATCTATTCTGGAGATTGTTGGTTTTTGGTCTATTGGCATTTCTGCTTTGACACTTAGATGGTTTTTCCATCTTGTGTTACCATCACTGCCAAAGGGGGAGATTGTTGGTATTATGGATATGTTGCATTAGTTTTGTCATTGATGTCAACACTTATCAACACTTATCCTTCTGGAGATCTTTGATTATGTTCATCGACAAGTTCAGTGACTTATGCACAATCATCGGTATTTGGTTCACTGATAGGTTATATTGTTCACCAGCCCTGAGAATGACTTGTTATCATTTGGAGATCACTTGGTTATGTCGAATACATGGTTTGGACACTTGGTTTTGGAGATTTGGTTATTGGTCTAACCAGGTTGACATATTTGCTATTACAGGCAAATTGGTCTAGGTTATGGACCGACATGCATTATCTATTCTAGATCAGCACGACATGTTATGGAGATGGTTTAATCAATTAATATTGTTGTTGAGCCGACATGATGCATCACATCTTGACTTGTTGTAATTGATTTAATTGTATTATTCTTAGTAAGCTGACCTACACATTTGGTCTTAGGTTTTGGTATATATGTAAGATCTCAATTGTGAGATTCATAGAGAGGTGGTATGTAATAAGGTATTACAAGGTTGTGATATTTGGTATATGCAAATATAAGCAGAGCTACTCATGCAGACATCATTTAAAGATTCAAGAAAGGTTTGAAGAAGACAATCAGAACTTAACCGGTACTGAATCCAGCATTGGAGATGCTACTTTGAGCAGTACATCATCATTGGATTTAATCATCCAATTTTAGTCAGCGTGCCTCCTATTTTGTGATTGAGCATTGAGCTCTAGGAAGTTGGCCTTTCTGCATGTGCAGACCCCATTTGTAAACACATACTATCTGCAGTAGTATCATCTGATTATGGGTAAGGTTTCCCATCGTGTTTTTTCCCCTTACAGGGTTTCCATTTACAAATCTCTATGTTATGTGTTGTGGATTTTGTTTCTCTTTTTGTTTCATGCATTAAGTTTCACTAGTACTATTATTAACTGTTAATCTATTTACTGACATTAAGTTTGGTTTATTGGTATTAAGTATCAAGTTTGGTTAAGTTGTATTTGAGATAAAATTATTAGACAACTCATTCACACCCCCCCCCCCCTCTCAGTTACCTCTGGGTCCTAACATATACTAGTCTACAACAAGAACATGAAGGAGAAAAGAAAAAATTTATTAGATATATTCTTGATGCTCAAGGAGCATCAACTCTTTGTCAAGAAGGATAAATTTTCTTTTTCTTAGGAAGAGGTTCTCTTCTTGGGGCATATCATTGGAAAAGGTTTCATTTATTCACATCCAAAGATGTTGAAAGAAAATAAGGATTGGGAACCCTTAGAGAATGTACATGAAGTGAGGCATTTTTTTGGATTGGTGAACTACTATACAAGGTTTGTTGAGGGGTATTCCTAGTGTGTTGAACCCTTAATATATTTTCTCAAGAAGGACCGAAGGTGGAAGTGGTTAGACACATTTTAGGAATCTTTTGAGACATGAAAAGAGAAAATCGCATTGTCGTCTATGCTAGCATTTCCTAAATTCATGAGGCCATTTCAAGTTCAAAGTGATACTTCAGAATTTGTAGTTGGAGGGGTGTTGATATAGGATGGATGTCCAATGGCATATGAGTCAAGGAATTTGTAGGATATGGAGAATGTTTACCCTTCCCATGAAAAAGAAATGATTGGCATTCTTCATTGTCGCAAGACTTGGAGGCACTATATCTTAGGGACACAGTTTGTGGTGAAGATGGACAATGTTTCCTTAACTTGTTGAAAGACTCAAACAAAGCTAAATCCAAAGCAAACCAGGTGGCAAGAGTTACTAGTAGAGTTTTACTTTGAGAATCTGTACAACCTAAAAAAGAAGAACATTGTAGTGGATTCTCTAAGAAAGAAGGAATATTTAGCTACAATTGAAGATGACCATGAGGCATGTCCCAGGGAAAGATAGGTGGAACTATCCAACGAAGTTTTGGAGTCTATCAAGGATGAATATCTAATGGATCTTCAAGCGGTGAAACTATACAAGCAACCTAAGGAGAGTAGGACTTGAAAGTTTAGTATCAAGGATGGATTTTTTCTTTTTACCCAAGATGTATGTGAAGGATTATGGTGGGACAAACAAGCCATTAAGAGGCAATGAAAATCAGAAAAACAAAGTTAGGAAAATTGACATAAAAATTTGACTAAGTTACCAACATTATTTCAAAAATATGTAAGAATAGAATATGTAGAAAATTGAATTTAGTTTCTAAGATAATAGTTGTTTTTTGAGAAAAAAATAATCTATTTGACAAAAATTTAAAATTTCAATGCAATAGTACTAAAATTTCAGGAAAAAGATAAGAAGCAAGTGTTTGTCTGACCACCCTAGCCACAATCAAATCATAATATTTTTTTATAAGATTTTAGATATAAGTAGAAGACTCATGTCTGGATGTGATACTATACACAAGGAAAGTGGAACCTACATGCCCCAATGAGACATTAGTATGAGAGAATTTAAACAAAGCATATAAACAAATGAAAATGCAAGCAATCCATCAAGAGAATACCATTGTTCTCTATGCAAGATTAGTGCTCTCAGATTGTGCACAAGACTCAATTAGATGACAACCTAGAGAATGAGATTTATAAATGATATGCAATCTAAGCTACAATAAGAGCTAAATGCAAGATATAAACAAGCTAGTATTATGCTAGATGATGATATAAACAAAATGATATGAAGATCTAATTATAATTGAGCTAGGATTCTATGCTAAAAACATGCTAAAATGATACTAAAAATAAGATAAATGGATGCACAAGCTAGAGAAAAATTGGCATTAGTATGATGAAAAGTAAGAGATGATTTACATGTTGGAAATGCCTCTATTTATAGAGTTTCCAAGGCCAAGAGTGATGTGGCTAGAAACCAATGGTTGAGATTCAATCTATAAAAAAGGATGATGAGGATGCAAAGTTCATTTATGATGGAAGGCCAAGTAGATGGAGGTTGAGAATTTATTGCCAAGTCATGGGCCAAGGAGACAATTTGGATTAAATGAGCATGGACACAAGAAAGGTCCAAATACTCAAATGTAAGGTTTAAGTACCATTGATGTCAGGTCCAAGTACCAAGAGGTATGGGTCCAAGTACCCATGATGATGTGAGTCAAAGCCCCTTTTTTTGGTTAAATATTATTTGCAAAATAATTAATTTCACTTGTCACATGGTGATGTGGTGATGAGGTAGAAAAGGTGAGGATGTTGATTTTTGAATGAAATATGATTTTAGAAGAATTTTTGAAAAAGTGAATTATATAATTATATTAGGGAATTTAACTATACAATAGAAGAATATTTAAATGACCTTTGCACCCACTTTAATATTTAGGCCAAATTTACGTGTATACATGTTTCCCCTCTTTGAAGCAATGTGTTTGCGACATGTTGGTTCAAAGAAAATTGTCCAAGCGATATTCTTGATGTGCAACTGATTCGATAATGATGCCTCAGATGTTTGAAAAATTTGATGATTGATGCCCCAAATGTTTATTGGTGATGTATGCCCCCTCGAGAGGTAAATCGGGGAAATTTGCAAAATTTAGAGTGCTTTTGAATTTTTCACAATGATAAGAATTTTGTCGAGATTTTACAAAAAATGATTAATTTGGAAAAATTTGGTCGATTTAGCTCCCAAAATTTAAAAGTATGCCCCAATGCGATGTTGAAAAATAGTTTGGTTAAAAGGAATTAGGGCTTGGTGAAAATAAATAAATAAATAAATGCCACCAAAATGCCTTTTTAAAAAGGCATAAAAGGTCAAAAGGCCCTTTTCACATGTCATTTTCACTTTTATCTTTGGAGATTCCTTACTAAGGTGGACTTGGTCTTTTAGCTGCTAGCATGTCAATTCACTATCATTTGCAATGTGTCAAGCGATTTCACCGCCACTAGTAACCAAAGGCATACGAATCACTAGTATGTCACCCTAAGACCTCTTTTTGATTCGAAAATTTTTAAATTTCATGCATTTTAATAATTATTTTGTCGATTTTAAATTTCATTTTACGTTCTAGAGCATATGACCTTAGTTTAGCACATACGATAATTTTTTTCACACATTTGATGCATGTTTGAGAATATTCACCTAGGTCAAAAATTTTGGCAACAAAAATGAAGGAAAACTGAGAGGGGGGGTGAATCTGTTTTCATGGGATTAAAAAATTTAAGCACAATCTCATCTACTAATCAACTATAATAACAATAAAGATAAACACAATAATAGGAACACACATAGCACCAATATTTTGATGTGGAAAACCTGGTTAAGGGAAAAACCATGGTGGGAACCTACCCACAATAAGATGATACTCTGTAGTAGTATGTGTAAATATTACAATGGGGAATGTGCATGTATTCAGGTACACTTCCTAGAGATCACTGCTCAGAATATGATGACCCAGAAGGGTCAAACCCTTAGGGAAGGTTCACTACCTTACAATAACATTCAGACTAAAATCCGATTAAGATGAATTGAAAGAATAACATCTCCTAATGTCTGATGACAATTCTGGTTAAGCTCATTTATCTACCCTGCAACAATCTCTGCTCAATACATCACACTAAAAGATGAATTCTCTTATTCACACATATACCACTCTCTGATAATGCACACACAACCACCCATACCTGAATTACATGAATATAACACCTATTTATACAATTCATCAACTTTGAGTACAAAGTCGGCCAAAACCCCCAACAACTAATTACAAAATTACATCACACAATACATAAGTAAACCACTGGACCAATACAATATCATAAACAACATAGCATGGACCCAAATCAAATCCTCGAACATGCAATACCACTAAAATTCAAAAATGGATGGATGCAATGGAAGAGGAATTGTAGCAAATTGAGAAGAATAAGACTTGGGAATTAGTTCCTAGACCAGCAGACAAGAAATTTATTGGCACTAAATGGGTCTACCAGAACAAGATGAATGAAGAAGGAAAGATTGTGACGCACAAAGCTAGGTTAGTGTGCAAAGGATACTCTCAAGTGGAAGGAATAGACTTTGAATCTAAACATTTGCACCGGTTGTTAGGCTTGAGCCCATTAGAATGTTTCTAGCCCTTTCAATGTACAAGGGCTATGAAGTCTATCAAATGGATGTAAAATCTGCTTTCTTGAGTGGAAATTTAGAAGAGGAATTATACATGGAATAACCAGAAGGTTTTCTATTGCATGATGATGAAACCTTTCTATGTTGGTTGAAGAAAGCACTATATGGTATTGAAGTAGGCTCCAAGAGCATGGTACTCAAGGTTAGATAAGTATCTAAAGGAGCAAGGATTCAAAAAGGGAAGTGCAGATAGTAATATTACATCAACGTAGATGGAAACCACATGATTATTGTGGTTGTACTTGTGGATGACATAATTTTTTGAGGGAGCAAGGATACCTTGTGCAAAGAGTTTAATGATCAAATGCAATCAGAGTTTGAGATGTCAATTCTTGGAGAGCTATCATTCTTTCTTGGTTTGAAAATTTCACAATGAGACAAGGGAAATTTTGTCTCTCAAACCAAGTATGTTTGAGACATGTTGAAGAAATTCCAAACGGAAGACAACAAACTGGTAAGTACCCCCATGGTGACTGGATGTAAATTGAGCAAGGATGATGAATCATGGGTAGTGGATCATATAGGAGTTGAGAAAATACAACACCACAGGAGCTTAAAGATCTTCTGCAAGCCGAATAACCTATTACAAGGAGAAGCAATGAAGCAAAATCTGAAGAGCATACAAAACACAGAGAATATGCTAAAAAAGAGAGAGCTCAATATTCACAAAAATATGTAATGTGATTCTTACAATGAAAAGAAAGAACTCAACCTTTAATAGGTCAAGAAACCCTAAAAAGGGAAAACCTAGGTTTGCACATAATAATTAATTAAAATAATTAATTATATGCACCTAAAGTTAGCTTAAGTGTAAAAGAGATAAAGGGAACTTAAATAATTAAACAAAGAATGTTTAATTAATCAAGTAAATACCCGAATACTCTAATAGATCAGACATTGTATAGATCCATGGTTGACAATTTGTTATATCTTATTACTTCTAGACCGGATATAGTGCAGGCAGTATGCATGGTGACTAGATTTTTCAAACCACACCCAAATAGTCACATGTGAATGTAGTCAGGAGGATATTTCGGTATCTACAAGGGACACTTGATTATGGACTATGGTATCCCAAGCAAGGGGATTTTACATTACAAGCCTACAGTGATGGTGATTGGGTAGGTTGCATTGATGATCAGAAGAGCACAAGTGGTAGTGAATTCTTCCTAGGTAACCAGTTGGTCTCATGGCACAACAAGAAGTAGGATTCAATCTCCCTATCTACTGCTGAAGCAGAATATATTACTGCGGCTACATGCTATTTTTAGGTGTTGTGGATGAAGTAGACCCTTAAGGATATTCAGGTAGAAACATCTGACCCTGTTTCTATTTGGTGTGATAATTCAAGTGCAATTGATATATCAAAGAACCCGGTTATGCACTCAAGGACAAAGCACATTGTCATCAAATACCATTTTCTCAGAGAGAAGGGTGAAAACCAAGAATTTAAGGTAGACTATGTCCCTACAAATGAACAAGTGGCAGATATATTCATCAAACCTCTACCTGTAAGTACATTTGAGTGTCTGAGATACAAATTAAGAGTTGTGTCACCTGCTTCATGCACTTATTTTGTATGGAGATCTATGGTTCAGGGGGAGTTTATAGTTATATCTGTATCCCTTGAACTGCATGTTGGTCACAAGGGGAGAATACAATGTATAACCGGTAGAAAATGTTAGGTCCCAGAGACAACTGAGAGGGGGGGGGGGGTGAATCAGTTGTCAAATAAATTTACACCAAAAACAATTTAACCAACTTAATGCTTAATACCGGTAAACTAGTTAAGTATGCCGGTAGACAGTTATAATAGTTAATTACTATACCGGTAAGGATTAGTGCATGAAACATAAACACAAAGTCATCCACAACACATAACACCAATATTTGTATGTGGAAACCCTGTAAGGGGAAAAACTATGGTGGGAAACCTTACCCAGAATCAGATGATACTACTGCAGATAGTAAGTGTACATAAATGGGGTCTACACATGCAGAAAGACCAACATCCTAGAGCTCACTGCTCAATCACAAAATGGGAGTCACACTGACTACAGTTGGATGGTTAAATCCAATAAGAATGTACTATACAAAATAGCATCTCCATATGTTGGATTCAATACCGGTGTAATGCTGATATGCTTCCACAAAAACCCTCCTTCAATATTTAGATGATTTTTGCATGTATATCTCTGCTTAATCTTGCATATATCTTCACACAATCCTTTTTCGCATTCCACACTTGATCTTACATTTATACCATAACCTAAGACCAATTTTAGTAGGTCGGCTCTATAAGATATTACAATAAAAACATTTTACAAACAATATAATATCTGATGCAATAACTGATTGAACATGTCGGCTTAATGTATTTACAACAATAATTAATCATCTCTATAGTGTGCCATGTTGACCTGGAAAAGATAAACCTGCCAATGTAACCCTAGACCTATTTACCAGTAATAGCAACTATGTAACTATGAATATACCAATGAACAAAACTCCAGGACAAGATGTCCAGATGATGTCTTCGACATTACCAAGTGTTTTCCATGCCATTCCAAGTGTCGGTGATCATTATATCTTGTCGGTGTGCCATATACCAGTAACTGTGCAATAGTTACTTGCTTGCCGGTGAATGTTGTCGGATCTCCAAAGTGTTAGTGTTTTGGTAGGTGTTGACATCAATGACAAAACCATACCAGAATATGAACAATCTCCCCCTTTTGCATTGATGGCAACACAAGATGGAAAAACCATCAAAGTGCCAAAACAGAAATGCCAAGTACCAAAAACCAACAATCTCCAAAAAGATTATAACCAAAAAGTAATAATCTCTCCTAAACAACAATCTCTCCCCAAGAGATAATAAAGATAATGTGTTTTTCCATAGATATCTCTCCCCCTTTGACATCAAATGCCAAATTTACAATAAAACCAAGTTCATATACAAAATACCAATCATTTCAATATACCAACTACTCCCCCTAAGAAGTAGCTTCCTCATCAAAGACCGGAATAAAAGATTTCTCTGTTAATTCTGTCGGTTGATGACAATCATCAACTATCTAAGTCTCTACCAGTGGTGGTATGACTCCAAGATGATCTCTGAGATATTCAAAAGTTTCCTTACGAAAAGGTTTAGTGAAAATATTTGCAATCTGCTCTTTAGTATTCACATAAACCAGTTTTATCTCCTTTGCTTCAAGTTTTTCCCTTAGAAAATTCAGTTTGATAGAAACATGTTTGGTTTTAGAATGTAATACCGGATTCTTAGATATATCAATTGCTGTAGTGTTATCACAATAGATAGTAATAGGCTCCTTGCATTTTACCTTTATGTCTTTCAACATTTTCTTAAGCCATAGTACCTATATACAGTTAGTTGCTGCTACAACATATTCTGATTCTGCTGTTGATAAAGATGTACAACTTTGTTTCTTACTCAACCAAGAAACTAGTCTGTTTCCAAGAAAGAATGCTCCACCGTTGGTTCTTTTTCTATCATCCACATCTCTTGCCCAATTTCCATCTGTGTATGCACATAATTCAAAGTTTTCATCTCTAAGATACCATAATCCAAGATTTATGGTGCCTTGTAAGTACCATAAAATCCTTTTTACTGCTGATTCATGATTTTCTCTAGGATTACTTTGAAATCTTGAAACAATACATACTGCATTCATAATATCAGGTCTGGTTTGTATCAAATATAGTAAACCTCCTATCATAGATTTGTATCTAGTTGGATTAATAGGTGTAGATTCATCCCTTTGTGATAATTTGTCATTTGTTGTCATAGGTGTGCTTACCGGTTTAGAGTTCTCCATCCCAAATTTCTTTAGCAACTCTTTTAAGTATTTGTATTGACTCAAGAATATACCTTTATCAGTCTATGAAATCTACAATCCTAAAAAGAATTTTATTTCTCCAATCATAGACATTTCAAATTCTTGCTTCATTTTAATAGAAAATTCCTTACATAATCCATCTTCTCCTCCAAAGATTATATCATCAAAAAATACTTCTATAATCAAGATGTCATCATTAGTTACTTTATAATATAAATTGTTGTCTACATTTCCTTTAGTAAAACCAATTTAAAAGATACTTATCCAATCTTGCATACCAAGCTTTTGGAGCTTGTTTTAGTCCATACAAAGCTTTTCTTAACCTGCAAACCATATCATTGTCATCTGTCAAAGAAAATCCACCAGGTTGTCAATGTATACTTCGTCTTCAAGCTCTCCATTCAAAAATGCACATTTAATATCCATTTGATAAACTTTGTAGTTCTTGTGTGCTGCAAAAGCCAAAAATAATCTAACTGCCTCAATTCTAGCTACCAGTGCAAAGGTTTCATTGTAATCAACTCCTTTTTGAGAATATCCCTTACACACTAGTCTTTCTTTATTTTTGACAACCTTACCATCTTGATTAAGTTTGTTTCTAAATACCCATTTGGTTCCAATTACATTTTTATCTTTAGGCCGGGGAACTAATGTCCAAGTGTTATTTTTCTCAATTTGTTCTAATTCTTCTTCCATAGCTTTAATCCAAAATTTATCTTCACATGCCTCATTAATAGATGATGGTTCAATTTGAGAAATAAGACGTACCTCTTCATTTTCCAATCTTCCTCTTGTCATAACTCCTTTAAACTTGTTTCCAATTATCTGATCTTCAGAATGATTCAGTCTTACATACCAAGGTGTCTTAGTTTGTTGTTGTTCCTCAATTACTGTGGAATTCTCAGATGATACCGAGGTAACTGGATCTTCATTCTGTACTGGTGGATTTAGAGTAGGTTCATTTGTCAAAATTTCTATTGCCGATTCAGAGTCTATATACCTTGAAGTTCCTCTGAATTGTTCATCAATCTTTAAATTTGTACTCTCAACAATTTTTTGCAATCTCTTGTTAAAACATCTATATGCTTTGCTCTTAGATGAATAACCAAGAAATATTCCTTCATCACTTCTAGGATCAAATTTACCAATATACTCATCTCTTCTGATATAACATTTACTTCCAAAAATTCTGAAATACTTAAGAGTAGGAGTATTACCAAACCATAGTTCATGAAGGGTCTTACCGGTTTCACCTTTGATGTGAACTTTGTTAAATGTATAGAGCATTGTGCTGACTGCTTCTCTCCAATACACATGTGGTAGGTTTGCTTCTAATAACATACTTCTTGTTGCATCCAAGATAGTTCTGTTTTTGCTTTCAACAACTCCATTCTGCTGTGGTGTTCGAGGTGCTGATAGCTGTCTTCTGATTCCATTCACTTCACAAAATGTATTAAATTCCTTAGATGTAAATTCACCTCCTTGATCTGATCTTAAACATTTGATTTTCTTACCCGTTTCATTTTCAACCAATGCTTTGAACAATTTGAACTTTCCAAGTGCTTCTGATTTTTCTCTGAGAAAAGTAACCCGACACATTCTAGAATAGTCATCAATGATTAGCATGAAATATCTATCACCTTGTAAAATTTTAGTTCTAGTTGGACCACATAAATCAGTGTGAATCAAATCAAGAGCATTATTTGATTTTTTTGGAATACTTTTGAAACTAGCTCTAACTTGTTTTCCAAATTGACATTCCTTACATACTGTATCCTGAGGTTTGACAATTGTAGGTAAATCTCTAACTGCTTTAGTAGTACTGATCTTTACCATGCAATCAAAGTTTACATGACAGAGTCTCTTATACCATAACCAACTTTCATCTATATGTGCAATTAAGCATGTCTTTTCATTGTTATTCAAATGAAAGATATTACCTCTAGTCTAATTACCGGTTGTAATTTCCAAACTAGTTCTATTCATGATTTTGCATTTTCCATTCTTAAATTGTAACCGAAACCCTTTCTCAACTAATTGACCAACACTCAAAAGATTATTCTTTAATCTTTCAACATAGTAGACATTGTCAGTGTTATGCTTACCATCAAGAGATATTGAACCCTTATGTTTGATTGAACAAGCTTTGTCATCTCCAAATCTTACCAAGCCTCCATTGTATTCTTGAAAGTTCAAGAATTTACCTTTGTCTCCTATCATATGATGTGAGCATCATGAATCAATGATCCATTCATCTTTTACTTCAACTTTAGCTGCCAGGGCCCATACTACCAGTTGAGCAGTAGGAGCCAGTTGATCTTTTGTTATAGCAAGAAAAACCCATCCATTGTCTACCAGATCCTCATTAGAATCATTAGTCACACCTTCATCAGCAACATAACTAGATTTGTCTTTATTCTTCTTAAATTTGTATCTTTGATATTCAGGGTTAGGCTTGTATGTTCTTCTAGCTTCTTCTCTTAGTCTAGCATGTCTATCGGGGCATCTTGAAGCCATATGACCAATCTTATTGCAGTTAAAACATTTAAAGGGTGCTTTACCTTCATACT